>NC_084627.1:1750869-1775869 GCF_033978795.1 Nerophis ophidion
AACTCACGCACCAAAAAGTTCTATTTTGGTTTCATCTGACCACATGACATTCTCCCAATCCTCTGCTGTATCATCCATGTATCCATTTTGGTATCAACTCAACTCGTCATGTTTGGAGGAAGAATAATACTGAGTTGCATCCCAAGAACACCATACCTACTGTGAAGCATGGGGGTGGAAACATCATGCTTTGGGGCTGTTTTTCTGCTAAGGGGACAGGACGACTGATCCGTGTTAAGGAAAGAATGAATGGGGCCATGTATTGTGAGATTTTGTGCCAAAACCTCCTTCCATCAGTGAGAGCTTTGAATGGTTGACCAAATACTTATTTCCCACCATAATTTACCAATAAATTCTTTAAAATTCCTACAATGTGAATAACTGGATTTTTTTTTCACATTCTGTCTCTCACAGTTGAAGTGAACCAATGATGAAAATTACAGACCTCTGTCACTGGCACGTGCCCACATAGGGCCCTATGGGTGCTTGAGCCCCTGCCCTTTTTTGCCTCGTCTTAAAAAGTGTCCTCTGCCTGTGTGAGTGTTTTTTTTCTTCTTTTCTTTAAATAACATTAATACAATCCTGTTAGGGATGTAAAAAAACAAAACAAAACAAAAAAAACACATTTTCTTGTAATACCGGGTTGTTTGAGCCTGCCGCTTCCGACTTAGAGAGAGCGAGTGAGTGAGTGAGTGAGTGAGAGAGAGGAGAGAGAGCCAACTGCGGCCTGAGGAGACGTGACAGTGGAGCAACTTGAACCTGTGAGTTATGGTCTAGTCGCCGTCCACTTATTCAGCATCTAATATGGGTCATATTTCAGAAAAACGCTATATTATTCTATTATTCAATGTGTCAGCTTCTGTTTTTGCCGGACGTCGGAGCACGGCGCATCAATTGAGCACGGCGCATGAACTCCGCGCAGAGCGGATCGTGCGGGACAGGAAGTAGAGTACAAAATACAAAATAAAACACCGGGTTAATTTTCAAAATAAAATTCACTGTGTTTACGGAGGATCACATTTCTCTCACAGCAGAGGTTTAGATATAAAGTTGTATTGCGTTTCAGTTGTTTAGTCCGAGCATTAAGTGAGTAAGACCATAAGTTACAACTTGATGGTGTTTTCATCAAGTTAAAGGGGAACATTATCACCAGACCTATGTAGATTAGATAGATTAGATTAGATAGTACTTTATTTATTCCGTCAGGAGAGTTCCTTCAGGAAAATTACAATTTTCAGCACAATCCCATTCAAGATCAGACAAACATTAAAGGGAGACAGAACAGGATCGCTGACGGGTCTGCCGGCTTCCAGCGCCCCTTACAAAAAAAGATGAGATACAGGTAAACAAGGGGGGGAGAAAAAAATAGAAGATAAAATAAAAAAATCGGTCTTAGCCTGGGCCCTGGAGAGGGGGTGCAGACTGAGGCCAAGGGAAAAAAACAACAACTCATAGCCATAGTAAACATCCCTCTTACATGTGTGTAAGCGTCAATATATACCTTGATGGTGCAGAAAATAGACCATCTATTTTTTTTACCGATTTCCGAACTCTAAATGGGTGAATTTTGGCAAATTAAACGCCTTTCTGTTAATCGCGCTGGAGGCGATGACGTCAGAACGTGACGTCGCCGAGGTAACACAGCCGCCATTTTCATTTTCAACACATTACAAACACCGGGTCTCAGCTCTGTTATTTTCCGTTTTTTTGACTATTTTTTGGAACCTTGGAGACATCATGCCTCGACGGTGTGTTGTCGGAGGGTGTAACAACACTAACAGGGAGGGATTCAAGTTGCACCACTGGCCCGAAGATGCCAAAGTGTCTGCCGCCAGACCCCCGTTGAATGTGCCAGAGTGTCTCCACATTTTACCGGCGATGCTAAAGCAGACATGGCACAGAGATGTATGGATAACCTGCAGATGCATTTGCAACTATAAATTCAACGAAATCACAAAGGTGAGTTTTCTTAATGTTGACTGCCAGCTAATCGATGCTAACATGCTACGCTAATCGATGCTAACATGCTATTTACCGGCGGTGCTAAAGCAGACATGGCACAGAGATGTATGGATAACCTGTAGATGCATTTGTAACTATATTACGTTTCCTTCCACCCACATTTAATGCGAAAAAAACACACTTATCAATCGACGGATTTAAGTTGCTCCAGTGTCAAAAGATGCGAAAGTCCAGATCGTTTGGTCCGCACATTTTACCGGCGATGCTAACGCAGCTATTCGGCCATGCTATGGCTATGAATAGCATCAATAGCTATTCGCTCAATAGCTTCAGTTTCTTCTTCAATATTTTCATACTCCAACCATCTGTTTCAATACATGCGTAATCTGTTGAATCGCTTAAATCGCTGAAATCCGAGTTTGAATCCGAGCTAATGTCGCTATATCTTGCTGTGGTATTCCCATTGTTTGTTTACATTGGCAGCACTGTGTGACATCACAGGGAAATGGCCAGTGTCTTCGCAGAGAGCCGAAAATAAGGCACTTTAAAGCTTTATTTAGGGATATTCCGAGACCGGTAAAATTTTGAAAAAAACTTCAAAAAATACAACAAGCCAATGGGAACTGATTTTTATTTGTTTTTAACCCTTTTCCATCCATCCATCCATTTTCTACCGCTTATTCCCTTTTGGGGTCGCGGGGCGCGCTGGCGCCTATCTCAGCTACAATCGGGCGGAAGGCGGGTTACACCCTGGACAAGTCGCCACCTCATCCCAGTTGGACCCTTTTGAAATTGTGATAATGTTCCCCTCTAAGGGAAGAAGGACAGATTTTCACATTAAAGTTTTTTTCATTTGGGTATTTATTTATTTTTTTTTTTTCGAAGTTCATGTTGCGCCGTTCAATGTTCAATATTAAAGTGCTTATCTTTAACAATAAACTGCCTAATAATAAACCAGTGTTTTGTTGCTTTTCATGTCTTCCAAGCCTATGATACTGTGAATTAACTCATGACGATAATTTGTTGACACAAAAGAAATGGCAATCACTTTTACCTACAAAAGGACACACAGCTAAGTAGTTAGCTTCCTATTAGCACATTTAATTTTTACATTAATTTCCATATTGTGTAAAGCAGTGGTCCCCAACCTTTTTGTATCCGCGGACCGGTCAACGCTTAATAATTTGTCCCGCGGCCCGGGGGGTTGGGCAGGGGAATGTGGTATCTTTTTTTTTTTTTTTTTTCTTTGTCAAGAAAAAGGGACGTTTTTGTCATGAAAAAGGGAGGTTTTTGTGGTTGGTGCACTAATTGTATGTGTAAGTGTTGTTTTTTATTTTTTTCCCTTGGCCTCAGTCTGCACCCCCACTCCAGGGCCTAGGCTAAGACTGATTTTTTAATTTTATTTTAATCTTCTAATCTCCTTGTTTACATGTATGCCATCTTTTTTGTAAGGGGCGCTGGAAGCCGGCAGACCCGTCAGCGATCCTGTTCTGTCTCCCTGTAATGTTTGTCTGATCTTGAATGGGATTGTGCTGAAAATTGTAATTTTCCTGAAGGAACTCTCCTGACGGAATAAATAAAGTACTATCTATCTATCTACCTATATTGTGTTATGTTGATTTAATTAAAAAAAAGGAAAAAAAAAATTGTTTTAATTATTTTTTTTATTAAAAATGAATAAAAAATTCTTCTGCGGCCCGGTGGTTGGGGACCACTGGTGTAAAGGACCCCCCCAAAAAATGACTTTGAGCCCCTGCCCCTCTATAATCATGTGCACGTCCCTGCTCTGTCATCATTTTAAGTGGGAGAACTTAAAATGGGGCGGTATAGCTCGGTTGGTAGAGTGGCCGTGCCAGCAACTTGAGGGTTGCAGGTTCGATTCCCGCTTCTGCCATCCTAGTCACTGCCGTTGTGTCCTTGGGCAAGACACTTTACCCACGGGCTCCCAGTGCCACCCACACTGGTTTAAATGTAATTTAGATATTGGGTTTCACTATGTAAAGCGCTTTGAGTCACTAGAGAAAAGCGCTAGATAAATACAATTCACTTCACTGCACAATCCGTGGCTGACTAAAGACTTTTTTGCCCCGCTGTACTTTATGGGTTATAGATAAACCTATGGATAACGGAGACATATATAATAGTCCCCTTTTTCAGGTGAGCGAGGACGCTGAAGGCACGCCCCCAATATTGTTGTCCGGGTGGAAATCGGGAAAATGGTTGCCCCGGGAGATTATTGGGAGGGTTGGGGACCACTGCCGTAGACCACAGGGAAGTGTTTTAAAAAGACTACAAAAATCAGACTGAATTAAAAAAGTAACACAGCATTTTTTTTTTGCAGCAGCAGTTTTTAGGAAGCATCGGGTTGTTTTTTTTCTCGTCCAATGCCACTCCTACATGGACTCATGAATTATTGAGCTGTCAACACCAGTGAAGTGTTGTTAAACCTTGGCGAGAATGAGGACTCGGGTGCAGAAGGGGGACAATTGACACAGGCTTTATTTAAACAGTTTTCTTTGAAATCTCTTTGAACAGAGTGATTAAAGCAAAGCGGCTATGGAATCTATGATAACAAAACGCAATAAACAGAAAATCACTCCATGGGGAGGAAAAAGGCAATAGCAAAATTACACACAAATCTTCTAACAAAAGAACAACAATCTTTAAAATCATTAAAAGATTACAGTTGGTACAAAATGCGGCTGCTAGACTTTTGACAAGAACAAGAAAGTTTGATCACATTACGCCTGTACTGGCTCACCTGCACTGGCTTCCTGTGCACTTAAGATGTGACTTTAAGGTTTTACTAGTCTAGCTCCATCCTATCTTGCCCATTGTATTGTAGCATATGTCCCGGCAAGAAATCTGCGTTCAAAGGACTCCGGCTTATTAGTGATTCCCAAAGCCCCAAAAAAGTCTGCGGGCTATAGAGCTTTTTCCGTTCGGGCTCCAGTACTCTGGAATGCCCTCCTGGTAACAGTTCGAGATGCCACCTCAGTAGAAGCATTTGAGTCTCACCTTAAAACTCATTTGTATACTCTAGCCTTTAAATAGACTCCCTTTTTAGACCAGTTGATCTGCCGTTTCTTTTCTTTTTCTTCTATGTCCCACTCTCCCTTGTGGAGGGGGTCCGGTCCGATCCGGTGGCCATGTACTGCTCGCCTGTGTATCGGCTGGGGACATCTCTGCGCTGCTGATCCGCCTCCGCTTGGGATGGTTTCCTGCTGGCTCCGCTGTGAACGGGACTCTCCATCCATTGCTTTCCTCCTCTCCAAGGTTCTCATAGTCATCATTGTCACCGACGTCCCACTGGGTGTGAGTTTTCCTTGCCCTTATGTGGGCCTACCGAGGATGTCGTGGTGGTTTGTGCAACCCTTTGAGACACTAGTGATTTAGGGCTATATAAGTAAACATTGATTGAATCTATGATTAGCTAAAAAAAGGTAAATCACTCACGCAGAGGAGACAAGAAACTTTTAACAGAAAGTGTGCTATAAAAAGCTGAGAAAACTACAAACTAAAGCGCTCCAAGAGGAAGGGGAAAAAAGAAGGCAAAGCACTGAAATTAGACACAAAATTCTTGACCAAAAACTTTAACAAACAAAATCACTCTTTCTCAGAGGAAACAAAGAAATCAATAAATAAGGCAAGGCAATACTTAGCAAAACTTGGTTCAAGGCTGTGGACACGTAGCGAGACGATGTATCGGCTGGGGACATCTCTGCGCTGCTGATCCGCCTCCGCTTGGGATGGTTTCCTGCTGGCTCCGCTGTGAACGGGACTCTCGCTGCTGTGTTGGATCCGCTTTGGACTGGACTCTCGCGACTGTGTTGGATCCATTATGGATTGAACTTTCACAGTATCATGTTGGACCCGCTCGACATCCATTGCTTTCCTCCTCTCCAAGGTTCTCATAGTCATTATTGTCACCGACGTCCCACTGGGTGTGAGTTTTCCTTGCCCTTATGTGGGCCTACCGAGGATGTCGTAGTGGTTTGTGCAGCCCTTTGAGACACTAGTGATTTAGGGCTATATAAGTAAACATTGATTGATTGATTGAATCTATGATTAGCTAAAAAAAGGCAAATCACTCACGCAGAGGAGACAAGAAACTTTTAACAGAAAGTGCGCTATAAAAAGCTGAGAAAACTACAAACTAAAGCGCTCCAAGAGGAAGGGGAAAAAAAGAAGGCAAAGCACTGAAATTAGAAGCAAAATTCTTGACCAAAAACTTTAACAAACAAAATCACTCTTTCTCAGAGGAAACAAAGAAATCAATAAATAAGGCAAGGCAATACTTAGCAAAACTTGGTTCAAGGCTGTGGACAAGGCTGTGGACACGTAGCGAGACGATGTATCGGCTGGGGACATCTCTGCGCTGCTGATCCGCCTCCGCTTGGGATGGTTTCCTGCTGGCTCCGCTGTGAACGGGACTCTCGCTGCTGTGTTGGATCCGCTATGGACTGGACTCTCGCGACTGCGTTGGATCCATTCTGGATTGAACTTTCACAGTATCATGTTAGACCCGCTCGACATCCATTGCTTTCCTCCTCTCCAAGGTTCTCATAGTCATCATTGTCACCGATGTCCCACTGGATGTGAGTTTTCCTTGCCCTTATGTGGGCCTACCGAGGATGTCGTAGTGGTTTGTGCAGCCCTTTGAGACACTAGTGATTTAGGGCTATATAAGTAAACATTGATTGATTGATTGATAGATCCACCACGTCGCCGTTCACTCTTATGGATGTTGTTGTCCAGATGTGTCGTTATTCATTATACACATCTGTGCAGCGTGCTTGTGCCACGGAAAAGGGGGAGCAAGGTGTGTGTGTGTGTGTGGGAGGGACGAAGAGGAAAGGCCGCCAGGCAATAACTGCCTTCATGAATACCCATCATGCCAATTCCACTGTGATTTATAGTGATGTCTGCCAAATTGAAGGCAGAAGGTAGGGGGGGGGGGAGCAAATGACCTTCACACACAGGGGCTCCTCCGACTGAAACATGTTCACTGGAGAGGTTAATTATCATCATATGGAAAAGTCATGTAGTTGGACGATGGCGTCACGGCCAGCGGAAAGGACGCACCTGAGCGAAAACCTCATTATTGTAGAAACAAGTGCACAAATGTGGTATTTCCATACAGAGGCGAGTGGGAGGTACTGTAGGTCACGTTTGACGTCACACTGATATTACATTCCTAATGTTAGTGTTAAATGATGTATATTTTGACCTTGTTTGTAATAAGGGAAGTGAATTATATTTATATAGCGCTTTTCTCTAGTGCGGGGGTCGGCAACCCGCGGCTCTTTAGCGCCACCTTAGTGGCTCTCTGGAACTTTTTCAAAAATATTTGAAAAATGGAAAAAGATGAGGGGGAAAAAATAAATTTTTTGTTTTAATACGGTTTCTGTAGGAGGACAAACATCCTCAATTGTTATAAAGCACAACGGTTTGTATTAAACATGTTTCACCGATTCGAGTATTTGGCGAGCGCCGTTTTGTCCTAGTACTTTTGCTGGTCCTTGAACTCACCGTGGTTTGTTTACATGCATAACTTTCTCCGACTTTCGAGGACGCGTTTTATGCCACTTCTTTTTTCGTCTCATTTTGTCCACCAAACTTTTAACGGGTTTCTGTAGGAGGACAAACATCCCCAATTGTTATAAAGCGCAACGGTTTGTATTAAACATGTTTCACCGATTCGAGTATTTGGCGAGCGCCGTTTTGTCCGACTAATTTTGCTGGTCTTTGAACTCACCGTGGTTTGTTTACATGTATGACTTTCTCCGACTTTCGAGGACCCGTTTTATGCCACTTCTTTTTCCGTCTCATTTTGTCCACCAAACCTTTAACGGGTTTCTGTAGGAGGACAAACATCCCCAATTGCTATAAAGCACAACGGTTTGTATTAAACATGTTTCACCGATTCGAGTATTTGGTGAGCGCGGTTTTGTCCTACTAATTTTGCTGGTCCTTGAACTCACCGTGGTTTGTTTACATGCATAACTTTCTCCGACTTTCGAGGACGCGTTTTATGCCACTTCTTTTTCTGTCTCATTTTGTCCACCAAACCTTTAACGGGTTTCTGTAGGAGGACCAACATCCCCAATTGTTATAAAGCACAACGGTTTGTATTAAACATGTTTCACCGATTCGAGTATTTGGCGAGCGCCGTTTTGTCCGACTAATTTTGCTGGTCCTTGAACTCACCGTGGTTTGTTTACATTCATAACTTTTCGCCGACTTTCGAGGACGCGTTTTGTGCCACTTCTTTTTCCGTCTCATTTTGTCCACCAAACTTTTAACGGGTTTCTGTAGGAGGACAAACATCCCCAATTGTTATAAAGCACAACGGTTTGTATTAAACATGTTTCACCGATTCGAGTATTTGGTAAGCGCCGTTTTGTCTTAATCATTTTGCTGGTCCTTGAACTCACCGTGGTTTGTTGACATGCATAACTTTCTCCGACTTTCGAGGACGCGTTTTGTGCCACTTCTTTTTCCGTCTCATTTTGTCCACCAAACCTTTAACCGGTTTCTTTAGGAGGACAAAAATCCCTAATTGTTATAAAGCACAACGGTTTGTATTAAACATGTTTCACCGATTCGAGTATTTGGCGAGCGCCGTTTTGTCCTACTAATTTTGCTGGTCCTTGAACTCACTGTGGTTTGTTTACTTGTATAACTTTCTCTGACTTTTGAGGACGCGTTTTATGCCACTTCTTTTTCCGTCTCATTTTGTCCACCAAACCTTTAACGGGTTTCTGTAGGAGGACAAACATCCCCAATTGTTATAAAGCACAACGGTTTGTATTAAACATGTTTCACCGATTCGAGTATTTGGCGAGCGCCGTTTTGTCCGACTAATTTTGCTGCGCCTTGAACTCACCGTGGTTTGTTTACATGCATAACTTTCTCCGACTTTCGAGGACGCGTTTTATGCCACTTCTTTTTCCGTCTCATTTTGTCCACCAAACCTTTAACGGGTTTCTGTAGGAGGACAAATATTTCCAATTGTTATAAAGCACAACGGTTTGTATTAAACATGTTTCACCGATTCGAGTATTTGGCAAGCGCCGTTTTGTCCGACTAATTTTGCTGGTCCTTGAACTCACCGTGGTTTGTTTACATGTATAACTTTCTCCGACTTTCGAGGACGCGTTTTATGCCACTTCTTTTTCCGTCTCATTTTGTCCACCAAACCTTTAACAGGTTTCTGTAGGAGGACAAACATCCCCAATTGTTATAAAGCACAACCGTTTGTATTAAACATGTTTCACCGATTCGAGTATTTGGCGAGCGCCGTTTTGTCCGACTAATTTTGCTGGTCCTTGAACTCAACGTGGTTCGTTTACATGTATAACTTTCTCCGACTTTCGAGGACGCGTTTTATGCCACTTCTTTTTCCGTCTCATTTTGTCCACCAAACCTTTAACGGGTTTCTGTAGGAGGACAAACATCCCAAATTGTTATAAAGCACAACGGTTTATATTAAACATTTCACCGATTCGACTATTTGGCGAGCGCCGTTTTGTCCGACTAATTTTGCTGGTCGTTGAACTCACCGTGGTTTGTTTACATGTATAACTTTCTCAGACTTTTGAGGACGCGTTTATGCCACTTCTTTTTCGGTCTCATTTTGTCCACCAAACCTTTAACTGGTTTCTGTAGGAGGACAAACATCCCCAATTGTTATAAAGCACAACGGTTTGTATTAAACATGTTTCACCGATTCGAGTATTTGGTGAGCACCGTTTTGTCCTACTAATTTTGCTGGTCCTTGAACTCACCGTGGTTTGTTTACATGCATAACTTTCTCCGACTTTCGAGGACGCGTTTTATGCCACTTCTTTTTCCGTCTCATTTTGTCCACCAAACCTTTAACGGGTTTCTGTAGGAGGACAAATATTTCCAATTGTTATAAAGCACAACGGTTTGTATTAAACATGTTTCACCGATTCGAGTATTTGGCGAGCGCCGTTTTGTCCGACTAATTTTGCTGTTCCTTGAACTCACCGTGGTTCGTTTACATGTATAATAACTTTCTCCGACTTTCGAGGACGCGTTTTATGCCCCTTCTTTTTCTGTCTCATTTTGTCCACCAAACCTTTAACGGGTTTCTGTAGGAGGACAAATATTTCCAATTGTTATACAGCACAACGGTTTGTATTAAACATGTTTCACCGATTCGAGTATTTGGCGAGCGCCGTTTGTCCGACTAATTTTGCTGGTCATTGAACTCACCGTGGTTTGTTTACATGCATAACTTTCTCCGACTTTCGAGGACGCGTTTTATGCCACTTCTTTTTCCGTCTCATTTTGTCCACCAAACCTTTAACGGGTTTCTGTAGGAGGACAAATATTTCCAATTGTTATAAAGCACAACGGTTTGTATTAAACATGTTTCACCGATTCGAGTATTTGGCGAGCGCCGTTTTGTCCGACTAATTGTGCTGTTCCTTGAACTCACCGTGGTTCGTTTACATGTATAATAACTTTCTCCGACTTTTGAGGACGCGTTTTATGCCACTTCTTTTTCCGTCTCATTTTGTCCACCAAACCTTTAACGGGTTTCTGTAGGAGGACCAATATCCCCAATTGTTATAAAGCACAACGGTTTGTATTAAACATGTTTCATCGATTCGAGTATTTGGTAAGCGCCGTTTTGTCCGACTAATTTTGCTGGTCCTTGAACTCACCGTGGTTTGTTTACATGTATAACTTTCTCCGACTTTTGAGGACACGTTTTATGCCACTTCTTTTTCTGTCTCATTTTGTCCACCAAACCTTTAACAGGTTTCTATTGGAGGACAAACATCCCCAATTGTTATAAAGCACAACGGTTTGTATTAAACATGTTTCACCGATTCGAGTATTTGGCGAGCGCCGTTTTGTCCGACTAATTTTGCTGGACCTTGAACTCACCGTGGTTTGTTTACATGTATAACTTTCTCCGACTTTTGAGGACGCGTTTTATGCCACTTCTTTTTTCGTCTCATTTTGTCCACCAAACCTTTAACGGGTTTCTGTAGGAGGACAAATATTTCCAGTTGTTATAAAACACAACGGTTTGTATTAAACATGTTTCACCGATTCGAGTATTTGGCGAGCGCCGTTTTGTCCGACTACTTTTGCTGGTCCTTGAACTCACCGTGGTTTGTTTACATGCATAACTTTCTCCGACTTTCGAGGACGCTTTTTATGCCACTTCTTTTTCTGTCTCATTTTGTCCACCAAACCTTTAACGGGTTTCTGTAGGAGGACAAACATCCCCAATTGTTATAAAGCACAACGGTTTGTATTAAACATGTTTCACCGATTCGAGTATTTGGTAAGTGCCGTTTTGTTCTAGTAATTTTGCTGTTCCTTGAACTCACCGTGGTTTGTTTACATGTATAACTTTCTCCGACTTTCGAGGACGCGTTTTATGCCACTTCTTTTTCTGTCTCATTTTGTCCACCAAACCTTTAACGGGTTTCTGTAGGAGGACCAATATCCCCAATTGTTATAAAGCACAACGGTTTGTATTAAACATGTTTCACCGATTCGAGTATTTGGCGAGCGCCGTTTGTCCGACTAATTTTGCTGGTCATTGAACTCACCGTGGTTTGTTTACATGTATAACTTTCTCCGACTTTTGAGGACGCGTTTTATGCCCCTTCTTTTTCTGTCTCATTTTGTCCACCAAACCTTTAACGGGTTTCTGTAGGAGGACAAACATTCCAAATTGTTATAAAGCACAACGGTTTGTATTAAACATGTTTCACCGATTCGAGTATTTGGTAAGCGCCGTTTTGTCCTAGTAATTTTGCTGGGCCTTGAACTCACCGTAGTTTGTTTACATGTATAACTTTCTCCGACTTTCGAGGACGCGTTTTATGCCACTTCTTTTTCCGTCTCATTTTGTCCACTAAACCTTTAACGGGTTTCTGTAGGAGGACAAACATCCCCAATTGTTATAAAGCACAACGGTTTGTATTAAACATGTTTCACCGATTCGAGTATTTGGCGAGCGCCGTTTGTCCGACTAATTTTGCTGGTCATTGAACTCACCGTGGTTTGTTTACATGCATAACTTTCTCCGACTTTCGAGGACGCGTTTTATGCCACTTCTTTTTCCGTCTCATTTTGTCCACCAAACCTTTAACGGGTTTCTGTAGGAGGACAAACATCCCCAATTGTTATAAAGCACAACGGTTTGTATTAATTATGTTTCACCGAGTCGAGTATTTGGTAAGCGCTGTTTTGTTCTAGTAATTTTGCTGGTCCTTGAACTCACCGTGGTTTGTTTACATGTATAACTTTCTCCGACTTTTGAGGACGCGTTTTATGCCACTTCTTTTTCCGTCTCATTTTGTCCACCAAACCTTTAACGGGTTTCTGTAGGAGGACAAACATCCCCAATTGTTATAAAGCACAACGGTTTGTATTAAACATGTTTCACCGATTCGAGTATTTGGCGAGTGCCGTTTTGTCCGACTAATTTTGCTGGGCCTTGAACTCACCGTGGTTTGTTTACATGTATAACTTTCTCCGACTTTTGAGGACGCGTTTAAAGCCACTTCTTTTTCTGTCTCATTTTGTCCACCAAACCTTTAACGGGTTTCTGTAGGAGTACAAACGTCCCCAATTGTTATAAAGCACAACGGTTTGTATTAAACATGTTTCACCGATTCAAGTATTTGGTAAGCGCCGTTTTGTCCTACTAATTTTGCTGGTCTTTGAACTCATCGTGGTTTGTTTACATGTATAACTTTCTCCGACTATTGAGGGCGCGTTTTATGCCACTTCTTTTTTCGTCTCATTTTGTCCACCAAACCTTTAACGGGTTTCTGTAGGAGGACAAACATCCCCAATTGTTATAAAGCACAACGGTTTGTATTAAACATGTTTCACCGAGTCGAGTATTTGGTAAGCGCTGTTTTGTTCTAGTAATTTTGCTGGTCCTTGAACTCACCGTGGTTTGTTTACATGTATAACTTTCTCGGACTTTTGAGGACGCGTTTAATGCCACTTCTTTTTCTGTCTCATTTTGTCCACCAAACATTTAACGGGTTTCTGTAGGAGGACAAACATCCCAAATTGTTATAAAACACAACGGTTTGTATTAAACATGTTTCACCGATTCGAGTATTTGGTAAGCGCCGTTTTGTCGTAGTACTTTTGCTGGTCCTTGAACTCACCGTGGTTTGTTTACATGTATAACTTTCTCCGACTTTCGAGGACATGTTTTATGCCACTTCTTTTTCCGTCTCATTTTGTCCACTAAACCTTTAACAGGTTTCTGTAGGAGGACAAACATCCCTAATTGTTATAAAGCACAACGGTTTGTATTAAACATGTTTCACCGATTCGAGTATTTAGTGAGGGCCGTTTTGTCCTACTAATTTTGCTGGTCCTTGAACTCACCGTGGTTTGTTTACATGTATAACTTTCTCCGACTTTTGAGGACGCGTTTTATGCCACTTCTTTTTCTGTCTCATTTTGTCCACCAAACCTTTAACCGGTTTCTTTAGGAGGACAAAAATCCCTAATTGTTATAAAGCACAACGGTTTGTATTAAACATGTTTCACCGATTCGAGTATTTGGCGAGCGCCGTTTTGTCCTACTAATTTTGCTGGTCGTGAACTCACCGTGGTTTGTTTACATGTATAACTTTCTCCGACTTTCGAGGACGCGTTTTATGCCACTTCTTTTTCCGTCTCATTTTGTCCACCAAACCTTTAACGGGTTTTTGTAGGAGGACAAACGTCCCCAATTGTTATAAAGCACAACGGTTTGTATTAAACATGTTTCACCGATTCGAGTATTTGGTGAGCGCCGTTTTGTCCGACTAATTTTGCTGGTCCTTGAACTCACCGTGGTTTGTTTACATGTATAATTTTCTCCGACTTTCGAGGACGCGTTTTATGCCACTTCTTTTTCTGTCTCATTTTGTCCACCAAACCTTTAATGGGTTTCTGTAGGAGGACAAACATCCCAAATTGTTATAAAGCACAACGGTTTGTATTAAACATGTTTCACCGATTCGAGTATATGGTAAGCGCCGTTTTGTCCTAGTACTTTTGCTGGTCCTTGAACTCACCGTGGTTTGTTTACATGTATAACTTTCTCCGACTTTCGAGGACCCGTTTTATGGCACTTTTTTTTCCGTCTCATTTTGTCCACCAAACCTTTAATGTTGTCCATGAATGCACAAAAGTGAGTTTTGTTGACATTATTGACTTGTGTGGAGTGTGGTAATCAGACATATTTGGTCAGTGCATGACTGCAAGCTAATCGATGCTAACATGCTATTTAGGCTAGCTATATGTACATATTGCATAATTATGCCTCCATCCATCCATCCATTTTCTACCGCTTATTCCCTATTGGGGGCGCTGGTGCCTATCTCAGCTACAATCGGGCGGAAGGCGGGGTACACCCTGGACAAGTCGCCCCCTCATCGCAGTCATTATGCCTCATATGTAGCCATAATTGAGCTAATTTAGTTTCCTTTAAGTCCTCATAATTCAATTTATATCTCATGACACACTATCTGTATTTAATATGGCTTTTAATTCTTTGCGGCTCCAGACGGATTTGTTTTTGTATTTTTGGTCCAATACGGCTCTTTCAACATTTTGGGTGTAGACTGCAACATGATGGCAGTCACTCACAAGAGACACGTGTAGACTGCAATATGACTCAAGTAAACAACACCAACATTTTATATGTTCCAATGAAAATATAGAACATTACACACGGTGCTAAAAAAATCCATCAACATGTTTTAGTACGACTTTGTTAAGCTATGAAGCCGCACCGCTTGATGGATTGTATTGTGCTTCGACATAGGAGTATTATTAGGCTGTGTGTATAAGGTAATATTGTTTCGCAATATTATGCAAAAGCAACTTTTTTTTACCTTCTGGTACCTGCTGATCTGTATTTGGGATCTGCATAAGTCCTGACAAATTGTGCAACTCCGCCTTCGTAGTCCGTGGCGACACCGTAGTCAATAAGCTACTTATTTTCCTCTATCTGTCATGTCTTGTGATCATGTTTAGTTTAGTTGTGTTCTGTTACGTCAAGACTCCATTAGTTCCTGTTTTTTCACTCCCTTGTTTTGTCACCATGGTGACCCATTAGTTTCACCTGTCTCACGTGTTGGACTCACGCACCTGTTTTTAATCACAGAGACTATTTAAGCCTGTCACTTTCTGTTGGTCGTTCTGGCGTCATCCCTCTGGTTATGTATCACTCGGCTTCATGCCATGTTTACTGCTTCATGCCCCATTTCATAGTTCATGCTGCCCTGCTCTTTTCTTTCCAAGTAAGTTTTGTTTGTTCATGTCACGTTTCGCCAGTCTTTTGTTTCATGTCTATAGTTTTGCCTTTGTGTTAGTTTTTGTTTCTTAAGCCAAGTTTGTTCTCCGCATTGTGCGTGCATTTTTGTTTGCTCTTTTTTATAGATTTAAATCCTGTATTCACCTTCACGTCATGTCCGGTCCAGTCCTTTTGCATCTCGGGACAACTATCCACTCAGTAAACTTCATCATAGTCCACGTTCCGACACTATCTTCTTGTTATGGGACATTCATCCTCCGCTGTTGCCATTTCTAATATAAAGTACTGTAAAGTTCTTACTTATATCCGTCAATAAACTGGCCATGAAAGCGCTAAAACATACCGGTGTTGTGAGTTTACATTATTCACCCAAGGAACTTTAATTATTTCACGGGACACGTTTCCTGCGGGTGAAGAGATGCTGCTCCGTATTGATTAAAGTCTAAATGTCATTAAAACCGTTAGTTCCATCTTTTGATACTTCTTCCACTCTCGTCCTTGCACGCTACACCTCTTGTTGCTAGGTAGAGTATATTGGGCACCATCACAACTGCCCTATAAACCAGGGGTCTGCAACCTGTGGTTCTTTAGAGCTGCCCTACTGGCTCCCTGGAGCTTTTTAAAAAATGTATGAAAATAGAAAAAGATGGGGGGAAAATACATTGTTGTTTTAATAGGGTTTCTGTAGGAGGACAACATGACAAAATCCTCCCTAATTGTTAGAAATCCCACTGTTCATATTAAACATGATTCTCTGATGAGAGTATTTGGCGAGCGCCGTTTTGTCCTAACTTTGGCGGTCCTTGAACTCACCGTAGTTTGTTTACATGTATAACTTTCTTCAACATGCCAGAGAAATACATATTCTATGCCACTCCTCCTTTGTCTGATTTTGTCCACCAAACATTTTATTCTGTGGGTGAATGCAGAAAGGTGAGCTCTTTCGATGTTATTGACTTGTGTGGAGTGTTTATCAAGCATATTTGGTCACTGCATGACTGCAAGCTAATCGATGCTAACATGCTATTTAGGCTGGCTTTACGTACATATTGCATCATCATGCCTCACTTGTAGGTATATTTGAGCTCATTTAATTTCCTATGTCCTCTGTGTATTTAATTTTGATCTGCACTTCTCATGACGTATTATCTGTATGTAATATTGACTGCATTTCTGATAGTTGTTTGTGTGCCATGTTGTTCCAGACCACAGCAAACGTTACCCAGCTTGCATAAATTCGAATAAATTCATTAGAAGACAGCCCGCCATTTTGTTTTAACTTGGACACACACATCTATACCTTTGGCCATTCCAAGACAGTCATTTAGAGGAGTTATCTCACCCTCTGAAAAGGTTTACTAATGTTTTCCAATGTTGTAAAAATAAAAGTAGGCTAATATAGCTAATATAGACACTTAATTCTTGTGTTGTCTTCATTATAGCACTTGTATAAGACTTTTAAAGTCATTTTGATAGTAGGCTAATATAACTTATACAGACACGTCAGTGACATGCTATCAGGGGAGGCAAGTGAAGCAGTGCCTCACCTTGCCACCAGGAGGGGTAAAAGGCTTAACTATAAAATAAGTTTGAATATTTCTCTTTTGGTCTATGCCTTCTACGTAATTTTGGTGTGGTTCCTGTATATTTGGATAATTTTCATGGTCAAAATCGCAGAAATTCTGTTTCCTGATCAAAATAAGGCAGAAGACCAGAAGTGAGGCAGACACAGGTGGTGCCTCCACGGCTACACACAAAGTGTATTGAGCGTAAAAATAAAAGTAAGCTAATATAACTAATAAAGACACTTAAATCTTGTGTTTTCTTCATTATAGCACTTGTATAAGACTTTTAAAGTCATTTTGATAGTAGGCTAATATAACTTATATAGACACAACAGTGACGAGCTGTCAGGGGACGCAAGTGAGGCAGTGCCTCACCTTGCCACCAGGAGGGGTAAAAGGCTTAACTATGAGATATTCAAAAAACAGAGTAATAAAATAAGTTTGAATATTTGGTGTGGTTCCTGTATATTTGGATAATTTTCATGGTCAAAATCGCAGAAATTCTGTGTTTCCTGATCAAAATAAGGCAGAAGACCAGAAGTGAGGCAGACACAGGTGGTGCCTCCACGGCTACACACAAAGTGTATTGAGCGTAAAAATAAAAGTAAGCTAATATAACTAATAAAGACACTTAAATCTTGTGTTTTCTTCATTATAGCACTTGTATAAGACTTTTAAAGTCATTTTGATAGTAGGCTAATATAACTTATATAGACACGTCAGTGACGAGCTGTCAGGGGACACAAGTGAGGCAGTGCCTCACCTTGCCACCAGGAGGGGTAAAAGGCTTAACTATGAGATATTCAAAAAACAGAGTAATAAAATAAGTTTGAATATTTGGTGTGGTTCCTGTATGTTTGGATACTTTTCATGGTCAAAATCGCGGAAATTGTGTGTTTCCTGATCAAAATAAGGCAGAAGACCAGAAGTGAGGCAGACACAGGTGGTGCCTCCACGGCTACACACAAAGTGTATTGACCGCATGCGGGAGAGGGGGCGCGTGCTTGATGAAAGTGTATTGAGCGTAAAAATAAAAGTAGGCTAATATAATTAATATAGACACTTAAATATTGTGTTTTCTTCATTATAGCACTTGTATAAGACTTTTAAAGTCATTCCGATAGTAGGCTAATATAACTTATACAGACACGTCAGTGACGTGCTGTCAGGGGAGGCAAGGTGAGGCACTGCCTCACCTTGCCACCAGGAGGGGTAAAAGGCTTAACTATGAGATGTTCAAAAAACAGAGTAATAAAATAAGTTTGAATATTTCTCTTTAGGTCTATGCTTTCAATGTGATTTTGGTGTGGTTCCTGTATATTTGGATAATTGTCATGGTCAAAATCGCGTAAATTCTGTGTTTTTCCTGATCAAAATAATGCAGAAGACCAGAAGTTAGGCAGACACAGTTAGTGCCTCCACGGCTACACACAAAGTGTATTGAGCGTGTGCGGAAGAGGGGTCGCGTGCTTGATGCCACGTCGAAAAGGCAGGCCATGAGGCAGCAAGTACCTCTGCCTCAAAGTAGGGGGCGATATATTGTTCAATGCCTCAGCAGTAATCTGACTCGCCACACTGGGAGAAATGGGGGCGCTAGAGCTAGCAGACCGAGTCTCTCCTGCTATGGACCAATGACCCATTTGGCATTACTGCAAACTGTAAACATTTATCAATAATATTGTTATATGTACACATATGGCACAGTATGTACTGCAATATGTCCTAAACGTCACAAGAAAAAGTACCGTTGTATTGGTTTTTCGGAGGTCCGTGGTCCCTTTTGGGAGCCCCCGCCTCAGTCTCGTTCCATATTCTTCCCTTTCTAAGTGCATTAAGAAGTGCCGGAACTCCGCATGTCCCATTTGTCAGACCTTTTTACTGGAGGCTCTTAACACTCCAGTCCACAGATCATGAACCCAATCAAGGAAGGCAATTTGTGTCCGTTTTATTACGCCCGGGCTGCGACGCCATAGGCGAGCGGCGGCCCCGATCAACCCCCCAGGTGGCGGAGAGGGCCGCGTATCGGTGCTTTCTTGATTTATTCGACCCATCACGCCGAGAGTGGCCAGAGAGTTGTCGGTGAGGTGAGAATAACGTTCTCCGCCATGATGAGGTCCCTGGTCGCCTGGACAACATCATGAAGAAGGAAGGGAGCGGGGCTAACGGCGTTAAATCATCAGCTGGCGGCCCGTGTGTGACATCACAATGTCCATCAGATCTTTGGAACTTACATTCTTTCACAACATCATTAGGCATTACAATGCTACAGAGCACAGGTGTCAAACTCATGGCTCGGGGGCCAAATCTGGCCCACCACGTTATTTTATGTGGTGCGCGAAAGCCCGCAAATAATACGCGTGTGACAGTTCCTTGCTGTCGTCGTGCGGGTTCCATGGACCACTCAGGAAGGACATTGCTTTGAGTTTAACTGCTCGCTCTTCGGTCGCTTTCGTCGTCGCCGTCTTCTCTCCGTCGCTTTTGCGCTGCATCTGCTGCGGACTCTCCTCCTTCTGCCCCGATCTCTCCTCCTTCTCCCCTTTTATGCAGCATAAGGAGAAATGTTAATCGTCTGCCGATACGCAATCCACGCACCTGAATCAGATTGCGACGTCACTCCCGCTTCTCCACTCAGCCTCATTCTCCGCCTCCTTGCCGCCATCGGACTTCTCCACAATGCGTTGATAAAATGCTTAATTTTTTCTTACAAAATATATTTCTTCTTTCCCTTTTGACATTAAAAATCCTGTAGTGCATGCAATTGCATATCCTTCAAAATTCAATATTATCAAAATATTATATTATCCATCCATTTTCTACCACTTATCCCTTTTGAGGTCGCGTATCATGTATTCCAAAAATATTTTTTTGTCAAAATATAGATAAATATATCCCTGACTTATTATTTCAAAACAAATGATCAATTAAATTGTAGACTGTAAAATTGACAATAGATTTTACGGTTAATTTCTGCTGACTGAGTTTTTGTTTTGTTTTTGTTTTTAATCAACTTTGGTATTGTTTTTTACCATATACAATAAAACATTAAAAAACAAATTGAAAAAAACACCCAAAACACCTGTAAAAAAATGTCAGTGTATAAAAATAATGTGTAAAAATAAGTGTATGAAAATTCATTGTATAATAATTGTGTAAAAAAAAAAAAATTCAATTTATACAAGTTAAGTGTAAAAAAAAAAAAAATCAGTGTATGAAAATTTGGTGTAAAAAAATTCAGTGTATAAAAAAATTGTGTAAAACAAAAAAGCAATGTGGAAAAAAGTCAGTGTATAACAAATATATGTACACAAAACAGTGTATGAAAATTAAATGTGGAAAAATTCAGTGTAAAAATTTTTTTTATAAAAAAGTATGTGTAAAAAAATCAGTGTGTATTCAGTGTAAAAAAAATTCAATGTATAAATAAAAAAATGAAAAAATCAGTGTATGAAAAGGATTTGTAAAAAAAAAGTCAGTGTATGAGAATTTAATGTAAAAATTTTTTTCAAAAATTCAGTGTTAAAAAATCAGTGTGTGTAAATTCAATATTTGAAAATAAAAATCAACTTGGGTACTGTTTTTTTCTATATACAATAAAATATTAACAAACGGTTAAAAAATAAACACAAAAACCTGGGAGCTCTGTTGCTTGAATGGACACACACCTGCTGTTGTTGATTTTGGACTGACTGGCGGCTGCAATCACACCAAGGCCGAGGAACAGAGACACACTGCAGGCTTACACACACACGCATGCATGCATCCACGATAAATATACGCCACACACCCATGCCCCACCCACCATCCAACGCTCTCGACGCTTGAATCCCTTAGAAGCGATGTATGGCTAAGCTGGCTTCCGTAGCTCCCACTCCCCATCCCTGTGTTGCAAGTTTTGTTGATTCTATGTAATTTGTTTATGTGTGCTATTGCTATGAGTTTTTTTGGCTGTTAGCTCTCATGAAATCTGCAGTGAGTAATAATCAGTGATGGCTTGTTTTTCTACCGCTTGTCCGTTTTGTGCTGGAGCCTATTATATTATCATGTATTCCAAAAATATTTTTTGTCAAAATACAGATAAATATCTCCTTGACTTATGATTTCAAAACAAATTATCAATCAAATTGTATACTATAAAATTGACAATAAATTTTACAGTTAAATTCTGCTGACTGAGTTTTTTTTTTTTTTTTTTTTTTTTACCGTATAATCAACTTTGGTACTGTTTTTAAAACATTAAAAAACAAACAAACAAAAACAAGATTTTACGGTAAAAACAAAACAAAACGGTAGCTCTGTTGCTTGAATGATCATGGACACACACCTGTTGTTGTTGACTTTGGACTGACTGGCGGCTGCAATCACACCAAGGCCGAGGAACAGAGACACGCTACAGGCTTACACACACACACACACATGCATCCAAGATAAATATACGCCACACACCCATGCCCCACCCAGCATCCAACGCACTCAACGCTTGAATCCTTTAGAAGCGATGTATGGCTAAGCCGGCTTCCATCCCTGTGTTGCAAGTTTTGTTGATTCTATGTAATTTGTTTATGTGTGCTATTGCTTTAAAGTTTTCTCATGAAATCTGCAGTCAGTGATGGAAATGGGCGGCTTGGTTTTCTACCGCTTGTCCCTTTTGGGGTTCCAGGGGGTGCTGGAGCCTATTCTTTTTTTATCATGTATTCCAAAAATATTTTTTGTCAAAATATAGATAAATATCTCCTTGACTTATGATTTCAAAACAAATTATCAATTAAGTTGTAGACTGTAAAATTGACAATAGATTTTACAGTTAAATTCTACCGACTGAGTTTTTGTTTTTATCGTGAAATCAACTTTGGTACTGTTTTTTTTCCATATACAATAAAACATTAAAAAACAATTTTACGGTTAAAAAAAACAACAACCTTGGACCTCTGTTGCTTGAATGATAATGGACACACTTATTGTTGTTGACTTTGCATCCACGATAAATATACGCCACACACCCATGCCCCACCCCACCATCCAACGCTCTCGACGCTTGAATCCCTTCGGGGTGATGTATGGCTGAGTAGCTGGCATCCTTAGCTCCCACTCCCATCCCTGTGTTGCAAGTTTTGTTGATTCTATGTAATTTGTATATGTGTGCTATTGCCATGAGGTTTTTTGCCTGTTAGCTCGCATGAAATCTGCAGTGAGTAGTAACCAGTGATGGAAATGAGCGGCGCTGCTTGGTTTTCTACCGCTTGTCCCTTTTGGGGTCGTGGGGGGTGCTGAAGCCTATTTTTTTTTTATCATGTATTCCAAAAATATTTTTTGTCAAAACCTAGATAAATATCTTCTCGACTTATGATTTCAAAACAAATGATCAATTAAATTGTAGACTGTAAAATCGACGATAGATTTTACAGTCAGATTCTGCCGACTGAGTTTTTTTTTTTTTTTACGTAAAATCAACTTTGGTATTGTTTTTTTTCCATATACAATAAAACAGTAAAAAAACAAACAGAAATAAACAAAATTTTACGTAAAAACAAAACAAAACTGTAGCTCTGTTGCTTGAATGGACACACAGCTGGCTGGCGACTGCACTCACACCAAGGCCGGGGAACAGAGACACGCTGCAGGCTTAGACAAACACACATGCATCAGCGATAAATTTACGCCACACACCCATGCCCCACCCACCATCCAACGCTCTCGACGCTTGAATCCCTTCGGGGCGATGTATGGCTGACTAGCCGGCCTTCGTAGTTTCCACTCCCTTCCCTCTGTTGCAAGTTTTGTTGATTCTATGTAATTTGTTTGTGTGTGCTATTGCTATGAGGTTTTTTGCCTGTTAGCTCTCATGAAATCTGCAGTGAGTAACAAACAGTGATGGAAATGGGCGGTGCCAGCAACTTGAGGGTTCCAGGTTCGATCCCCGCTTCCGTCGTCATAGTCACTGCCGTTGTGTCCTTGGGCAAGACCCTTTACCCAGCTGCTCCCGGTGCCACCCACACTGGTTTAAATGTAACTTAGATATTGGGTTTCACTATGCAAAGTGCGTTGAGTCTCTACAGAAAAGCGCTATATAAATAGAATTCACTTCAGGTGTTGTTGAACGTATATATTATGATTTATATTTAATGTAGTTGGAATGTATTTATTTGAATGAGTACCTTGGTTTATTTATTTATGTAATCATTCTGATAATAATGTTTGCGATAAGACGTGCTTTTTGCAAGGTTAATCCTGTTAAATTGTACGTTAAAAATACAACCTTTTAATACGATTTAAAATGAGGAGTAAGATTATTAATTCATGCTTGAGTGGGCTCTGTAGTGGAATAATCAGGCCCCTGGGTCAAAAAGGTTCAAAACCCCTGATATAGAGGATCTTTGACAAAGAATAACCCTTTTTGATGCTCCCTGATTTTGGGCCCTACGGTCCTCCAGACCAATTCCCTGATAAAAGATTGAGTTCTAACTTGGTATTTGGCCGAGGCACACATTAATCACACTCCTCGCTCCTCTTCCCAATTTTCCGAGCTGGAGACGAAGGCGTTTACACGATTCCTCTTCTTCTTCTTCTTCTCCGTCTTCACGTTCCGTCGGGTTGCCACGCGGTGTGCGGGGGACGAATACAAGAGTTGTTTGAGTAAAGCGGCGTGCAGGCACAGGTGGGGAGGAGACGACGCCATTGTTCCATTTGGAGGCTGTCAGTCTGACTGATGACTCGCGCGCCTCACGTCGTTCTTCTCTTTTCTTCTCCTTGTGTTTATGATTTCAAGTGGAGGAATTACAACGTAGACGCTCCGCTGCGTTTATTCACAGTGCTTTTTTTTTTTTCTCCCTTCTCTTGCCAGCTTCAGGTAAAAGGTTGTATAGCGTACAAAGACTTGTGTTATCCTTTTTTTTTATGCACTTTTAATCCATTTGTCAGGCCTGTTCAGCCGGTAAGAATTTAAACTCAAAAACTCATTGCCAAAGCTTATTTTTTTGTACTTTAGAGATAATGTAATATAATATTAGCAGAAAGGTCAGCATTTTTACCACGACTTAATGCATTACTTCAGTCCCACCTATGGAGGTACATTTGTGTCTTTATTACCAAAGCTTTTTTTTGACTCCGAATTTATGTCACTGAATTTTTTGCATTTGAATTTTGTGAACTGAGTATTTTTTTTAATTTAAAATATGCGGACAATTTAATATATTTCAAAAAAACATTAAAAAAAATCATATATATATATGTATATATATATATATATATACATATATATATATATATATATATATATTTATTTATTTTTTTTTTTTTTTTTTTCAATTCAGTGTTTAAAGATTTGGTAAAAATAAATTAACGTATTAAAATTCAGTGTAAAAAATTCAATGTAAAAAAAAATTTCAGTGTATGAATAGTATGTTTAATAAAAATCGGTGTATGAAAATACAGTGTAAAAAAATAAGTGTATTACAATTATGTGTAAAAAAAAACAATCAGTGTATGTAAATTAAATTAAAAAAATTCAGTATAAAAAGATCAGTATATAAAAATTCTGTGAAAAGAAATTCAGTGTATAACAGGAGTAAAAAAAAAAAATTCAGCGTATGAAAATTAATTAAAAAAAAATTCAGTGTAAAAAAATTCAATATATATAAATTCTGTGTAAAATTCAGAGTATGAAAATTCAGTGTAAAGAATCAGTGTATACATTTTTATGTAAAAACAAATCAGTTTATGAAAATTCAGTTTAAAAAAATTCAGTGTATGAAAATTCAATTAAAGAAATTCAGTGTATAAAAAGTATGTAAAATAAAAATCAGTACATGAAAATTCAGTGTATAACAATTATTTGTAAAACAAAATTCAGTGTATGAAAACTCAATTTAAAAAATTCAGTGTAAAAAAACTCTGTATGTAAAAATTCTGTGTAAAGAAATTCAGTGTATAACAATAATGTGTAAAAAAATAAATCAGTGTAGGAAAGTTGAAAAAAAATTCAGTGTAAAAAAATCTGTAAATAAATTATGTACGAAAACAAATTAGTGTAAGAAAAAGTTCATCGTAAAAAAAATCAGTGTATAACAATTATGTGTAAAAAAAAAATCTGTGAATGAAAAATCAATGTAAAAAAAGTTCAGTGTGAAAAAAATCAGTGTATACAATT
>NC_084627.1:1780869-1795869 GCF_033978795.1 Nerophis ophidion
GTGCCATCTCCGGGTTGGGGAGGAGACCCTGCCCCAAGTGGAGGAGTTCAAATACCTAGGAGTCTTGTTCATGAGTGAGGGAAGAGTGGATCGAGAGATCGACAGGCGGATCGGTGCGGCGTCTTCAGTAATGCGGACGTTGTATCGATCCGTTATGGTGAAGAAGGAGCTGAGCCGGAAGGGAAAGCTCTCAATTTACCGGTCGATCTACGTTCCCATCCTCACCTATGGTCATGAGCTTTGGGTCATGACCGAAAGGACAAGATCACGGGTACAAGCGGCCGAAATGAGTTTCCTCCGCCGGGTGGATGGTTTCTCCCTTAGAGATAGGGTGAGAAGCTCTGCCATCCGGGAGGAACTCAAAGTAAAGCCGCTGCTCCTCCACATCGAGAGGAGCCAGATGAGGTGGTTCGGGCATCTGGTCAGGATGCCACCCGAACGCCCCCCTAGGGAGGTGTTTAGGGCACGTCCAACCGGTAGGAGGCCACGGGGATGACCCAGGACACGTTAGGAAGACTATGTCTCCCGGCTGGCCTGGGAACGCCTCGGGATCCCCCGGGAAGAGCTGGACGAAGTGGCTGGGGAGAGGGAAGTCTGGGCTTCCATGCTTAGGCTGCTGCCCCCGCGACCCAACCTCGGATAAGCGGAAGATGATGGCTGGATGGATATATAAACTATCAGACTGGTCGGTAGTAGTGGGTTTCAGTAGGCCTTTAACTCGAGGAAGTTTTACATGCGATAAATCATAACAGATGCAGCGGGGAAAACACGCAAGCCGGAGCGGGCCAATTGAAGCGTGGCGTTTACACGCGGCTGTCAAACCAATGATCGCCCACCCGCACTCGCCTTCATTTTGTCGTCGGGGTTAAGTCATTTCCAGGCGTGCTGGCGCACCCAGCCGTGGTCGCGCGTTAAAAGCCCAGGCCCATATGCCAGCTGGTTTCGAGCGTGGCACTCGGCGGACCTTCATTTCATTATCTCAGCGTGTTCTCCGTGACCCAGCGGAGGGAAGAAAAAAAAAAAGACATCTGATTTTACCCCAAGATCAATTTGTATGTAAATCAGCGAGGAAGCGCCGGGCGACAACAAAAGCTGTTTTTTGGAGTCGCTTGAGCACGTTTGTGAGGTTGTGCCCACTGAGGCCCTAATGGAGCACGTTGGAGGTGATTGGACCCTTCGGTGCACTGGGCCCTTCATAGCCATATGCTCCACTTACGTTCCGCGTTGGAAATGACGCTCTTCGAAGAAATGTTCTTCGGCTGCACAAGAAATGCGCTTTTTAGTAGCGTTTTGGCACACATTAGCAGCGAGATGACAGATTTGGGGATTTCTTGAAGAGGAATTGCACTTTTTTTCATTTGATTTTGCTTAACATTCACAGCCTTTGCTCAATACTTTGTTGATGCACATTTGGCAGCAATTACAGCTTCAAGTCTTTTTGAACACGGTGTCACAATGTGAGGTGAAGTGAATTATGTTTATATAGCACTTTTCTCTAGTGACTCAAAGCACTTTTACATAGTGAAACCCAATATCTGAGTTACATTAAACCAGTGTGGGTGGCACTGGGCGCAGGTGGGTATAGGGACGGCGTGGCGCAGTGGAATAGTGGCCGTGCAGGTTCAATTCCCACCTAGTACCAACCTCGTCACGTCCGTTGTGTCCTGAGCAAGACACTTCACTCTTGCTCCTGATGGGTGCTGGTTGGCGCCTTGCATGGCAGCTCCCTCCATCAGTGTGTGAATGTGTGTGTGAATGGGTAAATGTGGAAGTAGTGTCAAAGCGCTTTGAGTACCTTGAAGGTAGAAAAGCGCTATACAAGTGCAACCCATTTATCATTTATTTAAAGTGTCTTGCCCAAGGACACAGCGGCAGTGACTAGGATGGCGGAAGTGGGGATTGAACCTGGAACCCTCAAGTTGCTGGCACGGCCGCTCTACCAACCGAGCTATACTGCCCCGAGATATATATACCAATCTTTGCAGCACCTCTCAATCTCCATCAGGTTGGATGGAAAGCGTTGGTTTTCATCCAGAATGTCTCTGTACACGTTTTTTTTTAGGATTTTAAAAATGATTTAAAAAAAAAAACACATGGAAGATGGTAGTCACCATTGTAGCCTTCAAAAGCCCTTAAAGGCCTACTGAAACCCACTACTACCCACCACGCAGTCTGATAGTTTATATATCAATGATGAAATATTAACATCGCAACACATGCCAATACGGCCTTTTTAGTTTACTAAATTGCAATTTTAAATTTCCCGCGAGTTTCTTGTTGAAATCGTCACGGAGTGATGACCCGTACGCGTGACGTCACGGACTGTCAGGAAATATTAGCGCAGCACCACTCGCGGCTAAAAGCCGTCTGCTTTAACAGCATAATTACACAGTATTTTGGACATCTGTGTTGCTGAATCTTTTGCAATTTGTTCAATTAATAATGGAGACTACAAAGAAGAATGCTGTTGGTGGAAAGCGGTGGATTGCAGCTGCCTTTAGCACCGAGACACAGCCGGTGTTTCTTTGTTTGTTGTGAAGCAGAGCGGTCAAGTGAACATGTTTTCTCTACGTCAACCAGCATGTTTTTGGATGGGGAAATTGTGATATATATCTTACCGGAGACATCAGTGGATAATTCGTCGTCCTGCAGCAGCTGTCAAAAAAGGCAGCTGTGAGCTTGGCTCCTCGGCTTCTCTCTGAGACACTGCGTGTTCACTACAGCCATCCGACCTTGAGATATGTCTTTACAATCTTTAAAATCTCACTACAACACTATAAAAAACAATAAGCAGATAAGGGATCTTCCAGAATTATCTTAGTAAATGTGTCTACTTTAAAATCCTCCATCAATGTTTTGTATACACACTGCAAGTCTATATATAACATTTAGTAATAGACACTTTCAAAACTATATATATATATATATATATATATATATATATATATATATATATATATTGTGTATATATATATATACATATATATATTGTGTATATATATACTTGCAGAGTATATATTGTACATATTACATATTTTTATGAAGGTGTCTGTATATAATTAAGGTGTCTATATAATTTAGTAACAGGCACATTCATAACAACATGTAATATGTACAATATACACACTGCAAGTATGTATATAATGTATTAACAGACACCTTCATAACAATATGTAATATGTACAATATACACACTGCAAATATATATATATATATATATATATAAAATGTAGTAACAAACACCTTCATAACAATATGTAGTATGTACAACATACACACAAAGTATATATATGTATAATGTAGTAATAGAAACCTTCTTAACAATATGTAATATGTACAATATACACACTGCAAGTATGTATATAATGTATTAACAGACACCTTCATAACAATATGTAATATGTACAATATACACACTGCAAGTATATATATAATGTAGTAACAAACACCTTCATAACAATATGTAGTGTGTACAAAATACACACAAAGTATATATTTAATGTAGTAATAGAAACCTTCATAACAATATGCAATATGTACAATATACACACTGCAAGTACTGTATGTATATAATGTATTAACAGACACCTTCATAACAATATGTAATGTGTACAATATACACACTGCAAGTATATATATAATGTATTAACAGACACCTTCATAACAATATGTGATTTCTACAGTATACACAATGCAAGTATATAATAATGTAGTAACAGACACCTTCATAACAATATGTAATATGTACAATATACACACTGCAAGTATATATATATATATAATGTAGTAACAAACACCTTCATAACAATATGTAGTATGTACAACATACACACAAAGTATATATATAATGTAGTAATAGAAACCTTCATAACAATATGCAATATGTACAATATTGTACAACTTATATACACACTGCAAGTATGTATATAATGTATTAACAGACACCTTCATAACAATATGTAATATGTACAATATTCACACTGCAAGTATATATATAATGTATTAACAGACACCTTCATAACAATATGTGATTTCTACAATATACACAATGCAAGTATATAATAATGTAGTAACAGACACCTTCATAACAATATGTAATATGTACAATATACACACTGCAAGTATATATATATAATGTAGTAACAAACACCTTCATAACAATATGTAGTGTGTACAATATACACACTGCAAGTATGTATATAATATATCAACAGACACCTTCATAACAATATGTAATATGTACAATATACACACTGCAAGTATATATATAATGTATTAACAGACACCTTCATAACAATATGTGATTTCTACAATATACACAATGCAAGTATATAATAATGTAGTAACAGACACCTTCATAACAATATGTAGTGTGTACAATATACACACTGCAAGTATGTATATAATATATCAACAGACACCTTCATAACAATATGTAATATGTACAATATACACACTGCAAGTATATATATATAATGTAGTAACAAACACCTTCATAACAATATGTAGTGTGTACAATATACACACTGCAAGTATGTATATAATATATCAACAGACACCTTCATAACAATATGTAATATGTACAATATACACACTGCAAGTATATTTATAATGTATTAACAGACACCTTCATAACAATATGTGATTTCTACAATATACACAATGCAAGTATACATATAATGTAGTAACAGACACCTTCATAACAAAATGTGATTTCTACAATATACACAATGCAAGTATATATATAATGTAGTAACAGACACCTTCATAACAATATGTAATATATATATATATGTGTTTCAGTCATTTTGATCAGTCTTCAGTGCATTTATTTCCGTTTCCATAGCAGCGCACTTCTGGCAACAAATGAGTGTCCACTCTTCTGGAAACAAAAGCTTGAGTGTGTTTCATTAATGGCAGAATTGATAGCAGAACAAAGACGACTATTTCTGGACTAATGAGGATTCACAACCTTATGTTTTTGAAGCTGAATATACAGATGATGAACTGCTGCTTATACAAAGTTTGTAGAAGCGAGCACAAAGGAAGGGTGAGACGTTGGAGCAGACAGAAGCTGAGAGAGTGAGGTGAAAGGGACTCTGATGCTATAAATGTGAAACTTGGAGCCATGCTTTTTTGACATAAATGTAGTGCTTAACCAAATAAACCGGAAAAAAAAAACATCCCAGACCAGCTGGACCAAAGTCACAACTTTCCTTCGAGGGATTCAGAGTTTAATAACGATCATGATACACGCAGCACGTATTAACTTCCTTCCCAGCGCTTTTATTTTCATTTTACTTCCTGTTTGCCTTTGCCACTCTACTGGCTTGAGCACTGTCACCGTCACCTGTCCATGATTGGCAACCTGGACTTACCTGTTCTATGTTTGCCAATCATGCTTCTTTATAAACCATCATTGACTCTTGGTTGCTGTTTCTTGGTACTGCATGCTCCCTGTGCACTTCCAAGCTGCACTTAAATCTAATCCATTATTAATAATATTATTCAGATCCTGTTTTTTTTAAACATTAAAATAATGTGCAATACTTGGCTGCAGCCAGCAGAGGTGCTGTTGGCGGACTAGTTTGTGTTGCTAGAAATGAAGATAGCTCTGTGGTCCAACACATTTCTCTTCCAAATTAGGATTGGTGGGCTTTGTTGAAGGTGCCATTCTAGTTTTTTCTTCATTACTGCAAATAACAGCTGCGCAGACTTCTCTATAATCCACTTAGATCTTGCAGTAATGCTTGTACATTCAATTTGTTTGCCACAAACGTGTGTGTGTGTGGGGGGGGGGGGGGGGGGGGGTGTTCTCTGGGCTGCTCAGGGCCACTAATGTGTGCAAGGTGATAGATGATGATCCTTGACAAGGCATCACTCTGACCAACCATTCTGCATGCACCAAGGTCACTTAAGTCCAAACCCTTTTTTTTTTTCTTCTTTTCTTTCATCATAGCTTTAAATAACTCATTTATATGTATGTATATATATATATATATATATATATGTATATGTGTGTGTGTGTATATATATATATATATATGTGTGTGTGTGTATATATATATATATATATGTGTGTGTATATATATATATATATATATATATATATATATATATATATATATATATATATATATATATATAATATACGTTGTGTACTAGGCAAAAGGAAGGAGGCGACACCAGGACAGAACTGCGGTTTTAGAAGGTTTATTTAAACCTTTGATGAATGTGTGGGGTGTGTATGCTACCACTAGAGAATGAATGCGGATGATGTGTGGAAATAAAAATGTGGAATTTACCAGAGGGTGTTGTATGTGCGTGTTGGATGTATATTTCGTCAATTTGATTGATTGATCGATACTTTTATTAGTAGATTGCACAGTACAGTTCATATTCCGTACGATTGACCACTAAATTGTCACACCCGAATAAGTTTTTCAACTTGTTTAAGTCGGGGTCCACATTAATCAATTCATCAATTCAGGGAGAAGGCGAAGAGGCAGTTAACAGGGAGGCAAGCGGTTGTGGGCTGGAGAGAGGCAACGATGTCCAGGTGCAAGCAGTGTCAAGGATCGGGGAGGGCAAGCAAAGATCCAGGAGGAGGTCGTGAGGCAGGACACGATCACAGAAGACACTGGGGAAAACACAAAAGACATCAAGTCGGGATGGAGGAAGAGTACAAGAAGGCGAGCAAAGAACAAGGGAGGGGTGCCAGACGTGATGCTTACTCAAGGGAGATTGGCTACGTTCTAGCGAAGGTCTCCTGGCTTCACTGGTCTTTTATGCCGCTCCCACTCGTCAAGTCCAGGTGTTTTGATTATTGATTGTGTGCTGGCTCGTTGCTGCGTGGGCGTGCTGCGCTCAGCACGAGCGGAGGCTTGTCTGACCACGCTGTAGGCGGAGGAAAGTCTTAGCGCGCTGTCAGAGGAGGCACCTGCAGGTCCAGCTGCCGAGGAAACGCGTGTTCAACTCCGCGTCATGACATTATAATAACAAAAAAAAATCAGCTCCCCAAAAATGTACTTAAAAATATCATATGAAAATATTTCTTTACTTTTAATGTGTAAATATTTTAAAAGTACTGCAGCATTAAATATACTTTATGTATATATCAGGTAATAATTATATTATTAATAATAATATGATAATAATTATTATTTTAAGTTCAACCTAATAAGGTTGAGAAATGTTGCTGCATGCTTTGAATGTGGAAAAAGTAGCGCCATCTGCTGGACTAATAAATATTGAAGGCCAAGGTCTGTAGTCTGGAATAAACTGGAATAGAGGACTGTTTCGTTTTTAATTCAAGAGGCACATGTTTCAGTTCGTAAATAGCTTTAGGATTTATTTGAGGCCAATTTAAGGAACAGGGATGTAAAAGTTTAAAATATCATATAAACATATGTATCAATATTTCAACACAGACAAAATATAGAAACAAAACAAAAGGGGTTAAAATGTGATGTTTTTATTCATTAACTTTCCAAACATTCTTTTAAAGGCCTACTGAAATGAGATGTTCTTATTCAAACGGGGATAGCAGGTCCATTCTATGTGTCATACTTGATCATTTCGCGACATTGCCATATTTTTGCTGGAAGGATTTAGTAGAGAACATCGACGATAAAGTTCGCAACTTTTGGTCGCTAATAGAAAAGAAGTATATGCGCGTGTCACAAGTTGCAGGGCTCCACACATATTCACATTGTTTATAATGGGAGCCACCAGCAGTGAGAGCAATTTGAACCAAGAAAGTGACGATTTCCCCATTAATTTGAGCGAGGATGAAAGATTCGTGAATTAGGATATTAATAGTGAAGGACTAGAAAAAAAAAAAAAAAAGTGGCGGCAGTGTGAGCGTTTCAGATGTAATTAGACACATTTATTTGGATAATTCTGGAAGATAGCTCGGTTGGTAGAGTGGCCGTGCCAGCAACTTGAGGGTTGCAGGTTCGATTCCCGCTTCTGCCAGCCTAGTCACTGCCGTTGTGTCCTTGGGCAAGAAACTTTACCCACCTGCTCCCAGTGCCACCTACACTGGTTTAAATGTAACTTAAATATTGGGTTTCACTATGTAAAGCGCTTTGAGTCACTAGAGAAAAGCGCTATATAAATATAATTCACTTCACTTCATCCCTTATCTACTTATTGTTTTAATAGTTTTTTAGTGAGATTGTAAAGATTGTAAAGACATACCTCGAGGTCGGATTGATGGAGGATTTTAAAGTAGACACATTTACTAGGATAATTCTGGAAGATCCCTTATCTGCTTATTGTTTTTTATAGTGTTGTAGTGAGATTTTAAAGATTGTAAAGACATATCTCAAGGTCGGATGGCTGTAGTGAACACGCAGTGTCTCAGAGAGAAGCCGAGGAGCCAAGCTCACAGCTGCCTTTTTTGACAGCTGCTGCAGGACGACCAATAATCCAATGATGTCTCCGGTAATATATTTATATATATAACAATTTTCCCATCCAAAAACATGCTGGTTGACGTAGAGAAAACATGTTCGCTTGACCGCTCTGTGTTAAAGCTTCACAACAAACGAAGAAACACAGGCTGTGTCTCGGTGCTAAAGGCAGCTGCAATCCACCGCTTTCCACCAACAGCATTCTTCTTTATAGTCTCCATTATTAATTGAACAAATTGCAAAAGATTCAGCAACACAGACGTCCAGAATACTGTGTAATTATGCGATTAAAGCAGACGACTTATAGCTGGGAATGGTGCTGGAACAAAACGTCCTCTACAATGCGTGATGTCATCATACCGCAACGTTTTAGCATGATTCTTCCGCGCGAAATTTAAAATTGCAATTTAGTAAACTAAAAAGGCCGTATTGCAATGTTAATATTTCATCATTGATATATAAACTATCAGACTGCGTGGTCGGTAGTAGTGGGTTTCAGTAGGCCTTTAAAAGAGCGATATCATGAGTATCCTTGCTGTAAAAATTGCTGACTATAAATTACAGTTGAAGCTCTTTTTATCGACAAAGCAAACATGATCGAGGGCCACACGCATATAAATTCTCCTTCTACGTTATTGTTAAATAGCCACATCATTTCTGGTGGCTCACAAAAATAAAGCAGCAGGACTGACTGCCGGGGTCACTGGCTGGTGGTTGTCGTAGCGATTAATCAGCAATCAATTCCACTGAGTGATCAGTTAATCCACTAATTGGTTATTATGCCCATCCCTTATATGGAAGCAGCCTGCAGCAGCTGCCGGGATGCAAATGGGGAGAAAGCGGCTTTCAAGCCTCGTTGATTTTGGTCAAGTTTGTTCAGTCCATCTGCTGCTTTTAGGCTGCATTCCCACTTGTGGTTTGGTGCGGTTCGCTTAGTGTACTCTGGATTTTTGTTTTGTTTTAAAAAATGAATAAGTAAAGAACATTTGGATAAAGTAAGGACCTGATAGGGCGATAAGAGATACGTGACTGTAGAGGTTGCTCTCTAGTGGGGTCTTCAGACCATCACATACTGCCAGGAGAGCCCGGAATTCCGGGTAGAACACTGTTTTATTTATCTCAAATGGTGCAAAGTCTTTTGCTTTTTCAGCAAAGTGTCTTTTCTGCATCTGTGTCTCTCAGCAGCACCTCCAACCCCTCGTCTCGTCACGGCTGCTGCTAATAAAAGCGATAACAAGGCCCACCTGGGCCATCGACGCACCTGTCGCTGTCTTAGAGGCCGGTCCTGGAACACACTGTTCCGCTGCAGGCCACGCCCCCCTCCAGAGTGACCTACTCAGTGGCCTAGTGGTTGGAATGTCCGCCCTGAGATCAGTAGGTTGTGAGTTCTAAAAACTATAAAAATGGGAGCCATTACCTCCCTGCTTGGCACTCAGCATCAAGGGTTGAAATTGGGGGTTGAATCACTAAAAAATGATTCCCGGGCTTGGCCACTGCTCCCAGGGTGTGAACAAATGCAGAGAATAATTTCGCCACATGTGACAATCATTGGTACTTTAATTTTAACTTTAAGACTGCAATATGACTCAAGTAAACAACACCAAAATGTTACATGTTTCATTGATAATATAGAACATTACACCTTCCATCCATCCATTGTCTACCGCTTGTCCCGTTCAGGGTCGCGGGGGGTGCTGGAGCCTATCTCAGCTGCATTCGGGTGTAAGGCGGGGTACACCCTAGACAAGTCGCCACCTCATCACAGGGCCCCTCCGGGCACTCCGGCTTCCCCCCAGGGGGGTAAGACTGAGATGCAGTGTATGCGGTGTCATTTCCATATACTAGTTTTTCATCAAATGAAAGAAAATCCTGTTTTGAATCATCTTTGTCATTTGTATTTAATGGTTTCTTTAAACAAATTGGATGAAAAAAACGGAAAAGAAATACGTAAATCTATTTTTTGGTGAAAAAATCTGGGATTTTATTTTGCGGCCATATCGCCCAGGCCTAAACTATACGCTGCTTTGCGTTAGAAATGGCAAAAGCGGTGGATGCATGTGCATGTACGAGCCAGTCTTCCCCACAACAAGAGAATAGAGAAAAAAGAATGAACTTACTGATTGCAACGTCAGACTACAGTGACGGACTCTCGCTAAGCTCTTCGGGTAAACCTCCACCATCATTACACACGGCGCTCAAAAAATGTATCAAAATATTTTAAGTAGCAGTTTGGTAAGCTATGAAGCCACACCGCTTAATGGATTGTACCGTGCTTCAACATAGGAGTATTATTATGGTATGTGTATAAGGTAAGACATATTATCTGTCGTTTTATTTTGCAATATTATGCAAAAACGACTTTTCTTACCTTCTGGTACCTGCTGATCCGTAGTTGAATCTGCATAAGTCCTGAAAATTTGCACGCCTCCGCCTTTGTATTCTCTATCTTGTTATGGGACATTCATCCTCCGCGGTTGCCGTTTCTAATATAAAGGAGTGTAAAGTTCTTACTTATATCTGTCAGTAAACTCGCCATGAAAGCGCTAAAAGTTACCGATGTGGTGAGTTTACATTATACACCCACAGAACTTTGGTTATTCGAGAGTTCTGGTCGAACGGTTTTTCACGGGACACATTTTCGGCGTGGTTGTTGCACGAGTGAGCCACCGATGAAAAGATGCTGCTCCGTTATTGATTGAAGTAAAGTATGAATGTCATCAAAACAGTTAGCGCCATCTTTTGAGACTTCTTCCACTCTCGTCCTTGCACGCTACACCGCTACAACAAAGATGAAGGGGAGAAAACTCTTTTGAAGGTGAACCACGTAAATAAGACACGCCCACAAAACGACGCATCCTGAAGCGACTGTCAGAAAGCGACTTGAAGATGATTGGTAAAAAATCATCTGTGCAACATTTTGACCAAAGAACCTGTCATGACGTGGACTTTGGTGCGGTTTGTTTTCCCGTGGGGCAAAGCGACTGAACCGGACATGACGTGAAAGTAATGACATCTTTAAATTAATTTGGAAGGAGAAGAGCAGCATGAACTATGACCTGGACAGAGTACTCAGTGTCAAGAGTGCAGAGCATGAATGTGATGTCACCAGGCTTGACTGCCTGGCAACTACAGGCTTAAATAGTGGTGACGTGATTAGGTGTGTGAGTCCAAATGAATCAGGTGCGGGACATAAGGACAGGTGAAAACTAATGGGTTATCATGGAAACAAAACAGGGAGTAAAAAAACAGAAACTGACAAAATCCAAAAACAAAACAGAACATACCCACACTAAACATGATCACCAAGACACGACAGAACCACCATTACATGTTATGTAGACCACAAGGAAGTCTTTCACATAAAAAAAAAAAAAAAAAAAAAAAAATATATATATATATATATATATATATGTCTTGATTGGATTATCCAGAGAATAGTGCTCGATACCGTGGTAGAGCGCAATATGTAGGTGTGGGAAAAAATCACAAGACTACTTCATCTCTACAGATCTGTTTCATGAGGGGTTCCCTCAATTATCAGGAGATTTTAATGGAAGCATTCACATACAATGGTTTATATAGAGCACAGAGTGGGTGGGTACAAGCAGCCGTAGGGTGTGGTGATTGGCTCATGTGTTACCTAGGAGGTGTTTCCGTCTATGGCGGCATGTTGAAATGATTTCACTGCGCTTGTTGAGGGATGATAGATCTGGATGATATATAATAAACAGTTTCTCTTTTAAGCATAGGTTGCATCTTTTATTACCACTGTTGTAAGGTGTGCTGGATGCAAGAATTTGCCATGTTATTGAATATTCAACATTATTGTCTTTGAGGTTCCAAATGTGTTTGCTGAGTTCTGTAGAATTCTGCAAAGTCTGGTTTCTAAAGGAGGCGTTGTGATTATTCCATCTTGTTTTGAACGCTCCTTCGGTTAATCCTACGTACGTGTCGGATGTGTTAATGTCCTTGCGTATTACCTTTGCTTGGTAAACGACTGATGTCTGTAAGCACCTTCCGTTGAGAGGGCAATCAGGTTTCTTGCGACAGTTACATTCATTATTGGTTTCAGAGTCGTTTAGTCCGGGGGTAGGCAGTCTTTTTGCAATTGCTTTGTTGTGGTTTGAAATGATTTGTTGCATGTTATTCATACAGCTGTAGCTCAATTTAATGTTGTTCTTGTTGAATATTTTTCTTAGGGTGTTGCCTTTGGGGAAGTGTTTGTCGATCAGAGTGAGGAACTTGCGGCCGATGTTGGTTGAGACGTCTTTGCTGAATGGCGGATTGTACCACCACGAAAAGAATACCTACCGGAATTAATAAAAGGCTATCGATGCTGTCATCCAGCAAAGCTGAATTCGACCTAGCAACCCCCCCGTACCAGAAAGCACTTGATGAAAGCAGATACAACTTCACCCTCACCTATGAACCCACCCCAGGAAACCAACCAAAAAAGAGCAGAAAACGAAACATCATCTGGTACAATCCGCCATTCAGCAAAGACGTCTCAACCAACATCGGCCGCAAGTTCCTCACTCTGATCGACAAACACTTCCCCAAAGGCAACACCCTAAGAAAAATATTCAACAAGAACAACATTAAATTGAGCTACAGCTGTATGAATAACATGCAACAAATCATTTCAAACCACAACAAAGCAATTGCAAAAGGACTGCCTACCCCCAGACTAAACGACTCTGAAACCAATAATGAATGTAACTGTCGCAAGAAACCTGATTGCCCTCTCAACGGAAGGTGCTTACAGACATCAGTCGTTTACCAAGCAAAGGTAATACGCAAGGACATTAACACATCCGACACGTACGTAGGATTAACCGAAGGAGCGTTCAAAACAAGATGGAATAATCACAACGCCTCCTTTAGAAACCAGACTTTGCAGAATTCTACAGAACTCAGCAAACACATTTGGAACCTCAAAGACAATAATGTTGAATATTCAATAACATGGCAAATTCTTGCATCCAGCACACCTTACAACAGTGGTAATAAAAGATGCAACCTATGCTTAAAAGAGAAACTGTTTATTATATATCATCCAGATCTATCATCCCTCAACAAGCGCAGTGAAATCATTTCAACATGCCGCCATAGACGGAAACACCTCCTAGGTAACACATGAGCCAATCACCACACCCTACGCCTGCTTGTACCCACCCACTCTGTGCCCTATATAAACCATTGTATGTGAATGCTTCCATTAAAATCTCCTGATGATTGAGGGAACCCCTCATGAAACAGATCTGTAGAGATGAAGTAGTCTTGTGATTTTTTCCCACACCTACATATATATATATATATATATATATATATATATATATATATATATATATATATATATATATATATATATATATATATATATATATATATGACTCCTTTATAATCCGGAAAATACAGTAGATTTCACCGAAAGCTTCTAAATATATTTAAAAAAAGGCAGCATTACTTAAAGGCCTACTGAAATGAGATGTTCTTATTTAAACGGGGATAGCAGGTCCATTCTATGTGTCATACTTGATAATTTCGCGATATTTCCATATTTTTGCTGAAAGGATTTAGTAGAGAACATCGACGATAAAGTTCGCAACTTTTGGTGCTGATAAAAAAGCCTTGCCTGTTTTGGAAGTAGCAGACGATGGGCGCGTGACGTCACGGGTTGTGGAGCTCCTCACATCTGAACATTGTTTACAATCACGGCCACCAGCAGCGAGAGCGATTCGGACCGAGAAAGCCACGATTTCCCCATTAATTTGAGCGAGGATGAAAGATTTGTGGATGAGGAAAGTGAGAGTGAAGGACTAGAAAACCAAAAACATAGACGGCAGAGTGATTCAGATATTATTAGACAAATTTACTAAGATAATTCTGAAAAATCCCTTATCTGCTTATTGTGTTACTAGTGTTTTAGTGAGATTATATGGTCGTACCTGTACAACCTGAAAGTGGGAGGGGTGTGGTGACCGCCAGTGTCTCCGAAGGAAGCCACGTTTCTTGACGAGGCGAAGGCAGCCGGGTTGAGATTTATTTAATTTTTTCCCTCCTCCACGGTGGAAGCATCCGACGTTTGGGGGCGGCCGGTGGAGGAGGCAAGAGAGCCCGCAGCTGCCTCTGACAGGTGCAGGAGGAACGACGCAAGCTCTCCGCTCATGTCTACATTAAGAGCGGACTTATTACCACCATTTTCTCACCGAAACCTGCCGGTTGACATGTGGTAGGGAACCGTGTTCGCTTGACCACTCTGTTCCATTGTAAAGCTTCACCGTCAACTTTCGGGAATGTAAACAGTGAAACACCGGCTGTGTTTGTGTTGCTAAAGGCGGCCGCAATACACCGCTTCCCACCTTCACCTTTCTTCTTTGACGTCTCCATTTTTCATTTAACAAATTGCAAAAGAATCAGCAACACAGACGTCCATAATACTGTGGAATTATGCGATTAAAAGAGACGACTTATAGCCGGGAACGGTGCTGGACCAAAATGTCCTCTACAATGCGTGACGTCATGCGCACGCGTCTTCATACCGCGGCATTTTCAACAGGATACCTCGCGGGAAATTAAAAAT
>NC_084627.1:1803369-1813369 GCF_033978795.1 Nerophis ophidion
GAAGAAGCACAATGACATTTTGCAGTTGCGGCTCTCCTCCCCAACAAAGCTGACAGCCACCCTGCGGGGGGGGTCCTTCATGTTACAGCGGGGGGGCTTATTTAGGCACCTCAACATTTGTACTTTTCTGAAGTGATCCAATTATTGCATGTTAAATGGGCATCAGCCAAATGGCGCATGTAATAATGCTGCACTTCCACACGCTGAGTGGCTGCTGCTGCTGGGCTAACACGCAAATTGGACTTCTTCTCTCTCTTTTTTTTTTTTGGGGTTGGGCAGGGGGGGAGGCTTGGACAACGCCGGGTTGTCTTTTGGGTGAATGGCATCAGAGCAGGTTTATAGCCCGTGTCAATGCGACAGAAAAGGAGGGGGGGGGGGGGGGGGGGGCACCAAAATAATAACAATAACCGAGCTCATTCAGAATGTTTTCATCGTCCTGTGGTTCGTTAGCTCCACTGAAAAAGCGCACAACTGATTGTCGTGAAACTTTGTAGCGCGGAGTAATGCTCATTGCTGGGTTTTGTGCTACTAATCCAAAGAGAGCTGATAGAACGCTTCCAACACTCCCAAATTAGTTAAAAAAAGAATAATGTGGAGCGGCAGGGCACGCCGTAGCCCGGCCCAAGATGGCGGCAAGGAGGCGGAGGATGCGAACGAGAGGCGGGGCGGGGCGGGGCGGGGCGTGCCTGGAGCGACGCTACGAGCGAGATCAGGTGCGTGGCTCGCACACCAGGAGACAATCAACGTGTCTCCGCTCAGTGTATAAAAGGGGAGAAGGAGGAGAGATCGGTGCAGAAGGAGTAGGAGAGCCGTTATCAGCCATCGAAAAGCGAGAGAGAGCAAGACGGCGACGACAAAAGCTTTATTGAAAATAAACACGAGTCAAACCTGAAAAAGAGATGTCCTTCCTTGGTGGTCAGTGGAACCCGAGCGACGACAACGTGAGTCGTCCAGAAATAGCCTTTGGAGTTTTGCTCGTTTTTGTTTATGACATGTGAGTTGTTTGGAAATTGTTTAGTTTTTTTCCCCCAAAATTAAGAAAATAATGGTAAACTTCCATCATGTGTAGTGGAGTTAGGTTGGTTATTAACCGCAGTGGTCGACTCGTCTGCAGAGAGAGAGCCAGCAAAGCCGGCAGAGTTTCTGGGTGTTGTTGATAAATGGCTTTGGCTTTGCATAGTAATAATAATAATAATAATAGATTTTATTTGTAAAAAGCACTTTACGGTGAGCAAACGACCTCAAAGTGCCACAGTGTAAATAAATAGCAATAAAAAAAAATACATAAAATATAAAACTAGAAACAGCCCAATAGCTAGAACCAGCATGCATGTCTATGAAAAGGCTTTTTTAAAAAGATGGGTTTTTAACCTTTTTTTTAATAGAGTTTTTTGTCAGGCTTATCCCTGACAGTTTGGCTATGTTTTAGTTTTTTCCTCTGCATTGTCTTTGTTTCCTCTGTGTGTGTAGTATTTCCTGCCAGCGCTCTTATTTTGTATGTTTCCTGTCTTTCTCCCTGAGCGCTGTTTCCCCTCAAATGCGGCTGATTTGCACCTGACCACACCTGGTGTCAATCAGCCCGCACTCATTTTTACCTGCTTTGTTCCTCCAGTCTGGGCAGGATTATTGCGGGGTCATTGTCATTTCTACTTGTCTCTCCTGTCGTTGCTACCTGTCGTGTCGTGTCAATGCAGCATTGCGGTAAGCTATATTCGGTAGCTGTTTGTAGTTTACTGTCTTTTGTTCCCTGCTTCTAGTTTTGTTTGTTCATAGCCAAGTTTGTTTTCCGCCTCGTGCGCGCTTTTTGTTAGTACCATTTTGTTTGTTCTTTTTTTCTTGCTGGCTTCCATGCTAGGCTCGTTATCTTCTAGCTCCCATGCTAGCTGTTTTAGTTTATCCGCCTCGTGCGCGCTTTTTGTTAGTACCCTTTTTGTTTGTTTTTGTTTAGTATTTAATTAAATAATGTTTACCTGCAAAATGCCGACCTCTTTCTCTGCATCTTGGAGTTCGTCACAAACTAACTCTGACAGTTTTAACACGGGGCTTGGCATTATCTTGCTGAAATAAGCAGGGGCGTTCATGATAACGTTGCTTGGATGGCAGCATATGTTGCTCCAAAACCTGTATGTACCTTTCAGCATTAATGGTGCATCACAGATGTGTAAGTTACCCATGCCTTGGGCACTAATACACCCCCATATCATCACAGATGCTGGCTTTTCAAATTTGCGCCTAGAACAATCCGGATGGTTCTTTTCCTCTTTGTTCCAGAGGACACAACGTCTACAGTTTCCAAAAACAATTTGAAATGTGGACTTGTCAGACCAAAAAAAACCTTTTCCAATTTGAATCAATCCATCTTAAATGAGCTCGGGCACAGCGAAGCGGGCGGCGTTTTTGGGTGTTGTTGATAAAATGGCTTTCGCTTTCATTGTAGAGTTTTAACTTGCACTTGCAGATGTAGTGACCGACTGCAAGTACTGACAGTGGTTTTTCTGAAGTGTTCCTGAGCCCATGTGGTGATATCCTTTACACACTGATGTCGCTTTTTTGATGCAGTACCGCCCGAGGGATCGAAGGTCCGTAATAACATCGCCTACATGCAGTGATTTCTCCAGATTCTCTGAAACTTTTGATGATATTACGGACCCTAGATGGTGAAATCCCTAAATTCCTTGCAATAGCTGTTTGAGAAATGTCGTTCTTAAACAATTTTCTCGGGCATTTGTTCACTAAAGCTCATGAAAGCTGGTTTTATACCCAATCATGGCACCCACCTGTTCCCAGTTAGCCTGCACACCTGTGGGATGTTACAAATAAGTGTTTGATGAGCAGTCCTCAACTTTCTCAGTCTTTTTTGCCACCTGTGCCAGCTTTTTTGATGCAGGCATCCAATTCCAAATGAGCTAATATTTGCGAAAAATATCAACGTTTACCGAATCCAATGTTAAGTATCTTGTCTTTGCAGTCTATTAAATTGAATATAAGTTGAAAAGAATTTACAAATAATTATATTCTGTTTTTATTTACCGTTTACACAATGTGCCAACTTGACTGGTTTTGAGGTTTTTTAACTAGAGGGGATTCATGTACTTATGCTCTTTTATCATAGGCATGAAAAATAAAATAAAATCATGACCTCACTCATATCACCCCTTTCAAAAAATAAATTTGTTCATGAATGCATCTACAACTTCATGTAAAGTGCTGGCGTTCCGGGAGACTGCTTGTGCTTTTAGCTCAGTAGTCATACGCTGGCCTGTCATAACGGCGATGTGGGTTCCCGCCCCACTCGGAGCAGTGGGGAAAAAAAACAACCCAGCCGTGAGGAAGAGAGCCTACACAATCGCTAAATATAGCTGAGCTGTTTGTAATTGACAGCTATGAACACCAATCTTTGCATTCCGGTGAGAAAATTGGGTGCCCTTAAGTGTATATGTTGTGTGTATATGCCGTCGTGTGGGTTCCCAGGACCACCAAGGAAGGACACGGCTTTGAGCAGTTTGACTTTGTTTATTTTCTTCAATAAAAACCTCAGTCCAGGTCGCTTTTCAGCTCCTCTTCTACGCTCGCTCGTCGCCTGTCTCGGGCTCTCCTCCTTCTCGCTCCGCGTCAGCTGCACCCTTGCTCCTTCCAGTCTCTCCGCCTCTCTCTCTGACGTTCACAGCTGTCGCCCTTTTAAACAGTGTGAGAGGATTATTGGATTGTCCCCAGGTGAGCGATCCACGCAGCTGATCTTGATTGTGGCTTCGCTCCCGGCACGCCCCGCCTCGCCGCTCGCTCACCGTCGCCGCCTCCTCGCCGCCATCTTGGGCCGGGCTCCAGCGTGGGTACCTGTGGGTCAACTACTGTAGCCAGCTGTAGCAGAAACACATTGTGTTGTGTTTTAAATCAGTTCTTGATTGTTGAGTTTCCTATTTCCGCTAACCTTGAAAGAGATGCGGAGAGCTCAGTCCAAAGACGCCATTATCGACGGGTACAAAAGCACTCGTGATTGACGTTACGGGAGCTTTCCCCCGCAATCACATCCCCGGGAAGATCTTTATCCTCCAGACGGGCGCTGTGTAAATATCGGCATGGTGTCTGCGGCGTCTTGAGAAAAGCCCCGGCGATGTTTGCTGACATTTCTCTATATCTGCTGCCGGAGAATAACCTTTGCGAGTTATGAGAGGCTGTACGCCGCCTGTCTGCTGAAATGTCGTAACACCCAAGTTCATCAGCGCGGCGGCGGGGAGCAGATTTAAAGGCTCATTGTGTGATCCTGATGGAGACCAAGGGCCAGCATGACAGACCTCTATGGAGTCAAGTCCACACCATCAGTACAGTATATTTGATGGAACTACTTGATGCCACGTCTACATGCTCCCAAAGGTTGCATCTACTGACACACCCATAGGGGGCGCCTTTTTACACCCTTTGGACCTTCCTAACACCATTTTTCCAATACATTTGTACCATTGTTTTATACATATTTTATACATAAACCCCAAAAACATTTAAAGGGGAACATTATCACAATTTCAAATGGGTTAAAAACAATAAAAATCAGTTCCCAGTGGCTTGTTGTATTTTTTGAAGTTTATTTCTAAATTTTACCGGTCCCGGAATATCCCTAAATAAACTTTAAAGTGCCTTATTTTCGCTAGCTTCGAAACCACTATCCATTTCCCTGTGACGTCATACAGGGCTGCCAATACAAACAACATGGCGGTTACCACAGCAAGATATAGCGACATTAGCTCGGATTCAGACACGGATTTCAGCGGCTTAAGCGATTCAACAGATTACGCATGTATTGAAACAGATGGTCGAAGTAAGGAGGCAGATCGCGAAAACGAAATTGAAGAAGAAATTGAAGCTATTGAGCGAATAGCTATTGACGCTATTCGGCCATAGCGTGGGTGTACCTAATGAAGTGGCCCATATCATGGCTTCCTTGTTAGCATCGCCGTTAAAATGTGCGGACCAAACGATCAGGACTTTCGCATCTTGTGACACTGGAGCAACTTAAATCTGTCGATTGGTAAGTGTTTGTTTCTCATTAAATGTGGGTATCTAGTTTCAAATGTACATACAGCTAGCGTAAATAGCATGTTAGCATCGATTCGCGTAGCATGTTAGCATCGATTAGCTGGTAGTCATGCCGTGACCAAATATGTCTGATTAGCACATAAGTCAACGACATCAACACAACTCACCTTTTGTGATTTCGTTGACTTAATCGTTGCAAATGCATCTGCAGGTTATCCATACATCTCTGTGCCATGTCTGTCTTAGCATCGCCGGGTCAAATGTGAAGACACTCTGGCACATTCAATGGGGGTCTGGCGGCAGATTTCTTGCCAGTGGTGCAACTTGAATCCCTCCCTGTTAGTGTTGTTACACCCTCCGACAACACACCGACGAGGCATGATGTCTCCAAGGTTCCAAAAAATAGTCGAAAAAACGGAAAATAACAGAGCTGGGACCCGGTGTTCGTAATGTGAAAAGGAAAATGGCGGGTGTGTTACCTCGGTGACGTCACGTTCTGATGTCATCGCTAAAAGACAGATAAACAGAAAGGCGTTTAATTTGCCAAAATTCACCCATTTAGAGTTCGGAAATCGGTTAAAAAAATACATGGTCTTTTTTCTGCACCATCAAGGTATATATTGACGCTTGCATAGGTTTGGTGATAATGTTCCCCTTTAAGTTGGCACGTTGTGTAAATGGTATTTAAAAGCAGAATACGATGATTTGCAAATCCTTTTCAACTTATCTTCCAGGGGTCACCAACCTTTTTGAAACCAAGAGCTACTTCTTGGGTACTGATTAATGCGAAGGGCTACCAGTTTGATACACACTTAAATAATTTGCCAGAAATAGCCAATTTGCTCAATTTACCTTTAATAAATAAATATATATATATATACATTAAAAATGGGTATTTCTGTCTGTCATTCCGTCGTACATTTTTTTTTCCTTTTACGGAAGGTTTATTGTCGAGAATAAATGATGAAAAAAACACTTAATTGAACGGTTTAAAAGAGGAGGAAACCCGAAAAAAATTGTAATTAAATTTTGATGATGGAAAAATGATGGAAAAAACACTTAATTGAATGGCTTAAAAGAGGAGGAAACATGAAAAAAATGTAAATTAAATTTTGAAACATAGTTTATCTTCAATTTAGACTCTTTAAAATTCAAAATTTATCGAAAAATATGAAGAAAAAAAAATAAATAATAATTTATGTAACATCATTAGGAATTTTTCCTGATTAAGATTAATTTTAGAATTTTGATGACGTGTTTTGAATAGGTTAAAATCCAATTTGCACTTTGTTAGAATATATAACAAATTGGACCAAGCTATATTTCTAACAAAGACAAATCATTATTTCTAATAGATTTTCCAGAACAAACATTTTAAAATAATTTCAAAAGACTTTGAAATAAGATTTAAATTTGATTCTACATATTTTCTCGATTTGCCGGAATTTTTTTTTTCTAATTTTAGTCATAATAAGTTTGAAGAAATATTTCACAAATATTCTACGTTGAAAAAACAAAAACAGAAGCTAAAATGAAGAATTCAATTAAAATGTATTTATTATTATTTACAATAAAAAAATGTATTTCCTTGAACATTGATTTAAATTGTCAGGAAAGAAGAGGAAGGAATTTAAAAGGTAAAAAGGTATATGTGTTTAAAAATCCTATATTCATTTTTAAGATTGTATTTTTTCTCTAAAATTGTCTTTCTGAAAGTTATAAAAAGCAAAGTAAAAAAATAAATGAATTTATTTAAACAAGTGAAGACCAAGTCTTTAAAATATTTTCTTGGATTTTCAATTTCTATTTGAGTTTTGTCCCTCTTAGAATTAAAAATGTCGAGCAAAAGCGAGACCAGCTTGCTAGTAAATAAATCAAATTTAAAAAATAAAAGCAGCTCACTGGTAAGTGCTGCTATTTGAGCTATTTTTAGAACATGCCAGCGGGCGACTCATCTGGTCCTTACGGGCTACCTGGTGCCCGCGGGCACCACGTTGGTGACCCCTGATGTATTCAATTGAATAGACTGCAAAGACAAGATACTTAACATTCAAACTGGAAAAATATATTTTTTGCAAATATAAGCTCATTTGGAATTTAATGCCTGCAATATCTTTCAAAAAAGCGTGCATGAATGGCAAAAAAGACTGAGAAAGTTGAGGAATGCTCATCAAACACCTATTTGGAACATCCCACAGGTGAACAGGCTAATTTGGGAACAGGTGTGTGCCGTGATTGGGTTTAAAAAGAAGCTTTCATGAAATGCTCAGTTATGCACAAACAAAGATGGGGCGAGGGTCACAACCTTGTGAACAAATGCCTGAGCAAATTGTCTTAACAGTTAAAGAACAAGATTTCTCAACCAGCTATTGCAAGGAATTTAGCGATTTCACCTTTTACGGTCCAAAATATCAAAGGGTTCAGAGAATCTGGAGAAATCACAGGCACGAAAGCGATGATATTACGGACCTTCGATCCCTCAGACGCTACTGCATCAAAAAGGGGACATCAGTGTGTAAAGGATATCACCACATGGGCTCAGGAACATCTCAGAAAACCATTGTCAGTAACTACAGTTGGTCGCTACATCTGTAAGTGCAAGTTAAAACGCTACTATGCAAAGCGAAAGCCATTTATCAACAACACCCAGAAACGCCCCTGGCTTCGCTGGGCCCGAGTTCATCTAAAATGGACTGATGCAACGTGGAAAAGTGTTTCTGTGGTCTGACGAGTCCACATTTCAATTTTTGGGGGGAAAATGTGGATGTCGTGTCCAGAGGAACAAAAGCAAAAAGAACCCTCCAGATTGTTATAGGCGCAAAGTTCAAAAGCCAGCATCTGTGATGGTATGGGGGTGTATTAGTGCTCAAGGCATGGGTAACTTGCACATCTGTGAAGGCACCATTAATGCTGAATGGTCCATACAGGTTTTGGAGCAACATATGTTGCCATCCAAGCAACGTTATCATGGACGCCCCTGCTTATTTCAGAGAGACAATGCCAAGCCACGTGTTACAACAGCGTGGCTTCATAGTAAAAGAGTGCGGATACTAGACTGGCCTGCCTGTAGTCCAGACCTGTCTCCCGTTGAAAATGTGTGGTGCAATATGAAGCCTAAAATACCACAACCGACTGTTGAACAACTTCAGCTGTACATCAAGCAAGAATGCCATCCATCCATCCAACCATTTTCTACCGCTTATTCCCTTTCGGGGCCGCGGGGGGCGCTGGCGCCTATCTCAGCTACAATCGGGCGGAAGGCAGGGTACACCCTGTACAAGTCACCACCTCATTGCAGGGCTCAAGCAAGAATGGGAAACAAAAAAGTCTTCTCCTCAGTTCCCAAACGTTTACTGAGTGTTGTTAAAAGGAAAGGCCATGTAACACAGTGGTAAAAAGGCCCTTGTGACAACTTTTTAGCAATGTGTTGATGCCATTAAACTCTAAGTTAATGATTATTTGCACAAAAAAAACCTATATTTCTCAGTTGGATTATTAAATATCTTGTCTTTGTAGTCTATTCAATTGAATATAATTTGAAAAGGATTTGCAAATCATTGTATTCTGTTTTTATTTACGAATTACACATCGTGGCCACTTCACTGGTTTTGGGTTTTGTAGAATACCTTTGTCAATATAACTCTATTCCAAGGTACCACAAGATGAAGTTGGTGTACAATCAGTGGCAGTCGTAGTGTGACGCGTATATTTTGATAGTAATTACTAGTAATCTACAAAAACACAAAGCTACCCCTAAGTTTTGTCTTTAAATTAAGTATAATTAATGTTTTTTATTGTTTGTTTTTTACATAATCATAAATCAAAATGGTGTCACGTTTGGTGGTCACAATCTGTTTTGTTTTGGATTCATTGGGCACTCTTGTTTGTTTTGTCACCATGCCAACCCATCAGTTTTCACCTGTTATGTGTTCACGACTCACACACTAGATTTGTCTGGACTCACGCACCTGTCATCACTGCACCTATTTAAGCCTGTAGTTGCCAGGCAGTCAGCCTGGCGACATCACCCTCTACCACCCTCTGTCACCTCCTACCAACAGCGTTATCCATGCCGATGATCCATGCTCTTTCCCAGTCGCAGTAAGTGTTTTTGTTTTTGTTGTCCAAAGTTTTGCCTGAATGCAAGTTTTAGTTTTCATAGCTAAGCTTTTGTACCTCCTCTGTGAGCACCTTTTGTTTGTTCCTTTTTTGAGTTAATTTGCACCACAGGAAAACAAACCACACCATAGTCCACGCCTTGACAAATGGCCTTTGCGTACTTTGACTTTTCAGTACGCAACCCTTAGTAAAATACATTTTTATCGTAAAAATAAAAGCAGTATAACTTTTCCATTCGCAGTGATGCAATGTAAAAACACGATTGTGGATTTTGTGTTGAAAAAATGTGGGAAAAAAAAAAGTTTTATTTAAAAATGTACAGTTATTTTGTGTATAACCACCCTTATTTTTATAGTATTTTTACGGTTTCTAACGACTGAGTTGCCAGTTAGTAAGTGGAAAATCTGCACTTTTTTTTTCTTACATTGTACAATAAAACTATTAAAATAAAATACTAAAGCAATTCTGTTTGTACCAACCAATAAACCAAAACATACACAAATAATAATAATAAAATAAAATAAATCACTTAATAGTAGAATAAATACTAAATAATAATACCAAACCGTTCCAACATCCACACACTCCACTCACCCTGGACAATAAAACTAAAATGTTCCAAGTTTAAGAAATTCCATGAATTCCCGCTATTCCAAATCCCTCTTTTTACCTCCTCCATATTTTTCAACCGTTTTTGACCATTCCACCTTCACAACATTTCCTTCAGTTGGGGCAACAAAAGTTGTCTTTTTTTTTTCTCTCCGTACAAATTCCTGGTTTCGACGAAATTCCAGGAATTCCGAACTACCCATTCTCACGTCAAAATTTTTCAACCGGTTCCAAAAATTCC
>NC_084627.1:1818369-1820869 GCF_033978795.1 Nerophis ophidion
TCACTAAAGGATTGTCTTTAAGAAATTTCCACGACAACGTCGGGTGCTTGGATCGCCCACCTGGGCGTAATTCTGTAATCACCAGTCCATAGTGGATCCAACATAATAGTGTGAGAGTCCAGTCCGTAGTGGGGCCAGCAGGAGACCATCCAGAGTGGAGACAGGTCAGCAGTGCAGAGACGTCCCCAACCGATGGGTCCTGACTCTGGACAGCCAGCAATTCATCCGTGGCCACCGAACCACAGCAGAAAAGAAACGGCAGATCAACTGGTCTAAAAAGGGAGTCTATTTAAATGCTAGAGTATACAAAGGAGTTTTAAGATTGGGACTTAAATGCTTCTACTGAGGTGGCATCTCGAACTGTTACCAGGAGGGCATTCCAGAGTACTGGACCCCGAATAGAAAACACTCTATAGCCCGCAGACTTTTTGGGGGGGCTCTGGGAATCACTAATAAGCCAGAGTTCTTTGAACGCATATTTCTTGCCGGGACATATGGTACAATACAATCGGCAAGATAGGATGGAGCTAGACCGTGTAGTATTTTATACGTAAGTAGTAAAACCTTAAAGTCACATCTTAAGTGCACAGGAAGCCAGTGCAGGTGAGCCAGTATAGGCGTATATGTCATGTCTGTGTGATCATGTTTTGTTTTTTGGACACTCAGTTCCTGTTTTTGCACTTCCTGGTTTGTTTTGTTACCATAGCAACTCATTAGTTTTCACCTTGTCCTCATGTCACGCAACTGTCTCATGTTTTGCACTGGCACACCTGTTTTCACTGATCATGTCACTGCTATTTAAGCCTGTCAGTTTTTGTTGTTCGTCCTGGCAACATCACCTTCTATCACCCTCGATAACTTTACCCACGTCATGCCATGCTACCTCAGATCTGCTTCATGTCATGTTTACAGTTCCATGCCAAGTAAGTTTTTGTTTATAGTTCATAGTTTCTGCCTTTGTGCAAGTCTTTGTTTTCATTAGTCAAGTTTGTGCGCGCCTTTTGTTTGCTTTTTTTGTTGTTATAGTGTTTAAAATAAAAAGATGTCTCTACCTTCACGCCGTTTCCACTCCATTTGCTTTGCACCTCGGGAAAACAATCCACGCCCAAGTCCTAGTCCTGACAGAATATATATATATAGGTATATATGTATATAAAGGTATATACAGTATAGGCGTAATGTGATCAAACTTTCTTGTTCTTGTCTAAAGTCTTGCAGCCACATTTTGTACCAACTGTAATCTTTTAATGCTAGACATGGGGAGACCCGAAAATAATACGTTACAGTAATCGAGACGAGGCGTAACAAACGCATGAATAATGAAGATAATAAGTTTGATATATATCGCCCCCAAAGCCGAAATGTATGGATTTCACATCTCCCACATGGTAATATACTGTACCTACAAAAACTGTACATCATGAAAACAACCATCAAAGCCCTACGGGGAACATCTCATGGTCGAGTTCGCAGCTCAAGGTTGCAGCTACAAAAAAAACAACAACCTCCAAACAAGTCCGACACTGAGAGCGATGCCTCCTTTGATTCGTCCCCACGGGAGTCCGTGTTCGCCAAAGATGTCTTCGCATTGTAGGTCACCTTGAGTCGCGTCCTTGTTATTTTTTTTTTGTTACCTGTGTTCCTCCATGAAATCCATCACCTGGCACCGCCACCGGTAATGGACCCGGTTCCTCCATCCCCCAGCTTGTCGGAGAGCGTCACCAGGGACGGGCGCTGTGAAATATTGACCCTGTGCCAGAGGGGAAGGGAGAGGTCGGCGTTGCCAATGACGAAGAGGACGCCCCGGAGCTCCGGACCCGGTGGTGGACGAAGCTGCGGGGCTGGAAGCGATCGAAGGAGACAGGACGATCATTAAAAGTAAGTGAGCCGGGAGACACTTTTATATTCAGCGACACACTCGCTTGTTTTCTTTTGTGAGCTGATTTTAAAAGCCAACTGAAATGAGATTTTCTTATTCAAACAGGGATAGCAGGTCCATTCTATGTGTCATACTTGACCATTTCGCCATATTGCCATATTTTTGCTGAAAGGATTTAGTAGAGAACATCGACGATAAAGTTCGCAACTTTTGGTCGCTAATAAAAAAGCCTTGCCTGTACCGGAAGTAGCAGACGATGTGCGCGTGACGTCACGGGTTGTGGAGCTCCTCACATCTGAACATTGTTTACAATCATGGACACCAGCAGCTAGAGCGATTCGGACCGAGAAAGCGACAATTTCCCCATTATTTGAGCGAGGATGAAAGATTCGTGGATGAGGATAGTGAGAGTGAAGGACTAGAAAAAAATATGTTTTTAGATACATTTACTAGGATAATTCTGGGAAATCCCTTATCTGCCTACTGTGTTGCTAGTGTTTTAGTGAATTATATAGTACCTGAAATTCGGAGGGGTGTGGCCACGGGTGTGTCAAGCCAGAGTCTCGGCAGCTGCAGGAGGACACTGGCTCTGCTGATCCCCGGTAAGAGCCGACTTATTAC
>NC_084627.1:1825869-1843369 GCF_033978795.1 Nerophis ophidion
GATGTATACATATATATGTATATGTACATATATACGTGTGTGTATATACATACATACATATATATGTATATATACATAGATATGTACATATATATGTATATGTACATATATACATGTATATACATACATACATACATATATATGTACATATATACTTAGATATATACATATATATGTATATGTACATATATACATGTATGTCTTGATTGGATTATCCAGAGAATAGTGCTCGATACCGTGGTAGAGCGCAATATGTAGGTGTGGGAAAAAATCACAAGACTACTTCATCTCTACAGAACTGTTTCATGAGGGGTTCCCTCAATCATAAGGAGATCTCCTGATCCCTCATGAAACAGTTCTGTAGAGATGAAGTAGTCTTGTGATTTTTTCCCACACCTACATATATACATGTATATACATACATGGGGCGGTTTAGCTCGGTTGGTAGAGCGGCCGTGCCAGCAACTTGAGGGTTGCAGGTTCGATTCCCGCTTCCGCCATCCTAGTCACTGCCGTTGTGTCCTTGGGCAAGACACTTTACCCACCTGCTCCCAGTGCCACCCACACTGGTTTAAATGTAACTTAGATATTGGGTTTCACTATGTAAAAAAAAGCGCTTTGAGTCACTAGAGAAAAGCGCTATATAAATATAATTCACTTCACTTCACATACATACATATATACATACATATATACACATATATATGTATATATACACACATACATACATACACATATACATATGTATATATATATATACAGATACACATATATATATATATATATATATATTTATATTTATATATATATATATATATATTTATATAATATAAATGTGTCACCTGGGGTTGGGGGGGGCACAGTTCACTGCGGGGTCGTTCCTCCCAGAGGCAGACGGTAATTTCCGGACGACTGCATGAGGCAGGAACGTGATTTATTCTCAAAAACTCGAACAAGTGCCAAAAACAGAAAACAAGCCAACGGAACAACGTGCTGATCGCACTCGAAGCTAAAACTACCACTTAGCATCGGCAAAAGACAAGGAATACTCACATAACTGTAGCATTAGCAAACGAAGGAGCCATGCCGACCGACAGGCGATTAAATATTGCCTCTGATTGGTGCTCGGGGAACGGGTGAGCGTCCCGGACACCAATCAGAGGCAGGTGAAAAATAATAGGCAACCATGGTAACTGAAACAAACTCAAGGGTGCACAAAACAGGAACTGAGGGAGTCCAAAACTAACAGAAAATAAAAACACAAAAGACAGAATGTGTGTGTGAATGGGTGAATGTGGAAAGAGTGTCAAAGCGCTTTGAGTACCTTGAAGGTAGAAAAGCGCTATACAAGTATAACCCATTTACCTTTTTAATACTGGTTTACTGTACAACCCTAGAGTGCATCTGTGGAGAGGCAGAGCCAACAGGCCGACGGTTGGGCAGGGCTGTATAAAAGGGGAGAAGAAGGAGAGATCGAGTAAGGAGTTAGGGAGCCTGCAGGAGCAGATGAAGAGCGATCAAAGAGAGACAGAGAGCGAGCCAGAGAGGAGGACGACGACGACGGTGGCTGAAATAGCGGACCGTGAGCGATCAGGGGAAAGGAGCAGCTGCAAAGCGATCCGACTTGCACTCAAGACAAGCTTTATTTGAAAAAAATAAAAGAATCAAACCTGCTCAAAAGCATGTCCTTCCTGGGTGGTCCACTGAACCCGAGCGACGACAGCAAGCAACTGTCAAAGCATCATTTATTTATGTTTCCATGAAATTCCTCCTGGAGTGTGTAGGACTCCTATCAGCTTTGAAGTCCGTCCGTAGCCCAAAACGTCCTTTTCTCCTCGTGCATTTTTTGTCGTCATTATTTCGGTTTATCTCGGGCGTAAACGTATCAGGCTCATGTCGTCTCCCATGCAGACCGCGTCTCCTCCTAAGCTGCCTTATCTGGGCAGGACCTCACACTGAGACGTCTTAGCGCCGCTCTCCAGTGAGGTCCGACCGCCGTATTGGACCCGTCCATTCGGCACTGATAGCGAGGAGGCATTAGACGCTGAGAGTTCATGTGGGACACCAGGAGCCGTTAAACCGGCCCCCGATCCGGGGACGCGGCTTTTATCATCACCAAATGGCCGTGGAATTAAAATCCGATTAGGAAGGATTTCGCCCCGGCCGTGTCTTAGCGCCGATGCCGGAAAATGCTTCTGGAGCCGTCCAAAGGTCCGACTCCTCCGTAAAAGGACTGGGGAGCATATGGTGATGCTTCCAAGTTTGTTGAAAAGTTCACTCCAACAAAGTCCAAAATAGGGAAGAAAATGCTGCAATGCGCAAACAGGCCACTGGAGGGCGATGTAGTAAATATGTACAGTACACTCAATCAATCAATCAATCAATGTTTACTTATATAGCCCTAAATCACAAGTGTCTCAAAGGGCTGCACAAGCCACATCGACATCCCCGGCTCAGATCCCACATCAGGGCAAGGAAAAACTCAACCCAGTGGAATGACAATGAGAAACCTTGGAGAGGACCACAGATGTCCTTGCATTTGATCATTGCATTTGTACGAACACTTTAAAATACATTTTGGGTTTTGCATTGAAAAACTAACTAGTTGTCGCCAGACTTTTACTGTAAAATTGACAGTTTTTACATTTTACTGTAAATCAGGGGTGTCCAAACTTTTACCACTGAGGGCCGCACACTTTTTTCATAATTTTTATTTTAAAAACCAATACAATAGATGTATAAAAAAATACATTTAGGCCTCCAATCAATTATGATCCCGAAGAACCCCAAAGGGTTTTGGTCAAAAAAAATGTTTTAAATGTGTCATTATTCAGTATTATTATTTTTATTATTATGCAAGTTTTAAATCTCTAGATCAACATTGGGAAAAAAAATGGAAAAAACACCAAATATGCAATCTTTTCACCCAATAACTTTTTTAGGTGGAATATTTGAGATTATATAATAATTGGAGCCTTAATTTAGGATTTACATTCATTATTATTTTTTGAGCAATGACACTTAAATTGTCAAAAAATAAATTATCTTTTTTTTTTTACTGTTTACTTTTAGCACAATAATCTCGAGATCAACTTCAGATATATTCTATTTGGTGTCGCTTTTAAAGGCTAGTTTGCTATTTGACGAGCTTGTTGACACATGCTGAATTTAATTAGCCACAAATGAGATTGCCCGGTTAAATCTGCCTAGCAACAGATCTGGCTTAATTTACAAAACGCAAAACCAGTGAAATAATAACAGAATACATTGATTTGCAAATCTTTTTTAACCTATATTCAATTGAATAGACTGCAAAGACAAGATATTTAACGCTCAGTCAAGTTAAATCTCTACCATACAAAGCCACAGCCATTTATCAACAACACCCAGGGACGCCGCCGGCTTTGCTGGGCCCGAGCTCATCCGAGATGGACTGGCGCAAAATGGAAAAGTGTTTTGCAGTCTGACGAGTCCACATTTCAAACTGTTTTTGGAAACTATTGACGTCGATTTGAATAAAATGGTATTTTGTTTTTATTTCTGAAATACACAACGTGCCAACTTCACTGGTTTTAGGTTTTGTATTTTATACAGAGCAACAATTTAATAGCCGAGCTTATTTTGCATGGTTTTAATTTGCTGCCATATTTTTGTGTTTTGGTTATGAGAAAATAACCTCATCTGTTATTTTGACGTAAAAAGCATGATTTTGTATTTAATGCAAAACAATTCCAAATAAATGAAGTAACATATTTCTATTTGGTGTCGCTTTTAACGGCTAGTTTGCTATTTGATGTGCTTGTTGACACATGCTGAATTTAATTGGCCACAAATGAGGTTGCCCCGCCAAATCTGCCTAGCAACAGGTCTGGCTTAATTTACAAAACTCAAAACCAGTGAAATAAAAACAGAATACAATGATTTGCAAATCTTTTTCAACCCAAATTCAATTTAACAGACTGCAAAGACAAGATCTTTAATGTTTAGTCAAGTTAAAACTCTACTATACAAAGCCACAGCCATTTGTCAACAACACCCAGAAACGTTGCCGGCTTTGGTTGGCCCGAGCTCATCCAAGATGAACTGACGCAAAGTGGAAAAGTGTTCTGCGGTCCGACCAGTCCACATTTCAAACTGTTTCTGGAAACTACGGACGTCGATTTGAAAATCATGGTATTTTGTTTTTATTTCTGAAATACACAACGTGCCAACTTCACTGGTTTTAGGTTTTGTATTTTATACAGAGCAACAATTTAATAGGCAAGCTTATTTTGCATGGTTTTAATTTCCTGCCATATTTTTGTGTTTTGGTTATGAGAAAATAACCTCATCTGTTATTTTGACGTAATGACACATGATTTTATATTCAATGCAAAACAATTCCAAATAAATGAAGTACCATATTTCTATTTGGTGTCGCTCTTAATGGATAGTTTGCTATTAGAAGTGATTGGTGACACATGCTGAATTTAATTGGCCACAAATGAGGTTGCCCCGCTAAATCTGCCTAGCGACAGGTCTGGCTTAATATACAAAACTCAAAACCAGTGAAATGAAAACAGAATACAATGATTTGCAAATCTTTTTCAACCCAAATTCAATTAAACAGACTGCAAAGACAAGATCTTTAATGTTTAGTCAAGTTAAAACCCTACTATACAAAGCCACAGCCATTTGTCAACAACACCCAGAAACGTTGCCGGCTTTGGTTGGCCCGAGCTCATCCAAGATGAACTGACGCAAAGTGGAAAAGTGTTCTGCGGTCTGACCAGTCCACATTTCAAACTGTTTTTGGAAACTATGGACGTTGATTTGAAAATTATGGTATTTTGTTTTTATTTCTGAAATACACAACGTGCCAATTTTACTGGTTTTGGGTTTTTGTATTTTATACAGAGCAACAATTTAATAGCCGAGTTTATTTTGCATGGTTTTAATTTGCTGCCATATTTTTGTGTTTTGGTTATGAGAAAATAACCTGATCTGTTATTTTGACGTAAAAAGCATGATTTTGTATTTAATGCAAAACAATTCCAAATAAATGAAGTAGCATATTTCTATTTGGTGTCGCTTTTAACGGCTAGTTTGCTATTAGACGTGCTTGTTGACACATGCTGAATTTAATTGGCCACAAATGAGGTTGCCCCGCTAAATCTGCCTAGCAACAGGTCTGGTTTAATTTACAAAACTCAAAACCAGTGAAATGAAAACAGAATACAATGATTTGCAAATCTTTTTCAACCCAAATTCAATTCAACAGACTGCAAAGACAAGATCTTTAATGTTTAGTCAAGTTAAAACTCTACTATACAAAGCCACAGCCATTTGTCAACAACACCCAGAAACGTTGCCGGATTCGGTTAGCCCGAGTTCATCCAAAATGAACTGACGCAAAGTGGAAAAGTGTTCTGTGGTCTGACCAGTCCACATTTCACGTCGTGACGTCATATCGCAAACTTATTTGCGCCGACATTTTTACCAGTGCGTGCGGTTTTATGCGAGACGTGCTTTTACGACACAACTTACTTAAAGAGAAAGAGTCATAGTTTCTCATGAAATGTTTCTTCTATAAAGTTCCAAAGTGGTCTAAAGCTTTTATGTTAATGTGTAATTAGAGCTGTGCATAACTAAAAGTGAGCTATGGATATTAATTCAGCTCCCGTGTGTGTGTGTGTGTGTATATATCTATATATATATGTGTGTGTGTGTATTTGTCTTTAGTATTGATTTTTTTTCCTCCCACTTTTCCATCTATTAAGGAGATTTACAGAGCGGTAAATGATTTTATAGAGCTTTGCTGGGCAGCGCGTTGCAATGCATCACGGCGTGGCTGCTAAGCAGGGATTCATACACTCTTCACTTACACACACTCAATTATTCCAAATAGTCGCGTTGCACGCACGCCGCTGATCGAGCGTTTTTAGCCCCTCGACGCGTCCAAAGATGTGACGTGATTTGTTGCGCAGTCTTACTGTATTAGATCATATTTTATTGACTGGTTTGACAGCGACTGCCATATCTTATGCTGCTAAATATTAGCCTGTTCCTGATCCCAGATCAGCCAGAGACTCATCACACTAAGCTGACTGGATTTCTTCTTTCTTTTATAATACAGTACTTAAAATACAACTTGCCTTAATTTACGTTTTTTTGTAATAATTCATTTTGGAAATAATTAACAGAGGTGAATATTAGCAGCTACTATTATTTAGTTAATTAATATTTAATATATTCAGGCAAGAACAATATATGCTGTAATAATGTGTAGTACTGTTATAATAAAACTAATAATAATGGCCATTGTGATATTAATAATGACAATTATAATAATAATGATGATAATAATGACGTTGAGGACAATAATAATCTTCAAAATGTTAACAAAAATAATACCTAGCAACCGCTGCAACCTTGAGAAGGACAAATGGTAGAAAATGGATGGTTCGATTGATAATGATTAATTAATTAAAATTAATAATAATAATGATGATGCTGTTGGTAAAAATAATAATATAAATAACTGAGGTAGGCTCCAGCACCCCCCGCGATCCCAAAAAGGGACAAGCAGTAGAAAATGGATGGATGGATGGTAATAATAATAATCATATTAATGATAATAATAATGATAATGTTGGTAAAAAAAATAATAAAATAAATGATAATAATAATAATAATATTGATGATGATGCTGTTGGTAAAAATAATCATATAAATAGCTGAGGTAGGCTCCAGCACCCCCGCGATCCCAAAAAAGGACAATTAAGAGGTAAAAAATTGATGGATGGATGGATGGATGGAGGGTAACAATAATAATCATAATAATGATGATAATAATAATAATGATTATGTTCATAAAAATCATAAGAATAATAAGAATAACAATAATGATGATGATGATGTTGGTACAAAAATAAATAAATAATAATAATAATAATAATGCTGTTGGTAAAAATAATCATATCAATAACTGAGGTAGGCTCCAGCACCCCCCTGTGATACCAAAAAGGGACAAACGGTCGAAAATTAATGAATGGATGGTAATAATAATAATCCTAATAATGATAATAATAATGATGATGTTCGTAAAAAAATTTAATATTAATAATAATAATAATGATGATGATGATGTTGGTTAAAATTATAAAATAAATGATGATAATAATAATAATAATAATGATGCTGTCGGTAAAAATAATCATATAAATAACTGAGGTAGGCTCCAGCACCCCCCGCGATCCCAAAAAGGGACAAGCGGTAGAAAATGGATGGATAGATGGATGGTAACAATAATAATCATAATAATGATGATAATAATACTAATGATGATGTTCATAATAATAATAATAATAATAATAATAATAATGATGATGTTGGTTAAAATATTAATAATAATAATAATGCTGTTGGTAATGATGATGTTTGTTAAAATATTAATAATAATAATAATGCTGTTGGTAAAAATAAACATATAAATAACTGAGGTAAGCATCAGCACCGCCTGCGATCCCAAAAAGGGACAAGCGGTAGAAAATGAATGGATGGATGGTAATAATAATAATCCTAATAATGATAATAATAATGATGATGTTCGTAAAAATAATAATATTAATAATAACAATAATAATAATAATGAGGATGTTGGTAAAAAAATAAAATAAATAATAATAATAATGCTGTTGGTAAAAATAATCATATCAATAACTGAGGTAGGCTCCAGCACCCCCCGCGATCCCAAAAAGGGACAAGCGGTTGAAATGGATGAATGGATTGTAATAATAATAATCATTTTAATGATAATAATAATAATGTCAATGTTTGTAATAATAATAATAATAATAATGATGATGATGATAATGTTGGTAAAATAATAATAATAATAATAATTATATTAATAATATTAATAATAATGCTGTTGGTAAAAATAATAATAGCAATAACTGAGGTAGGCTCCAGCACCCCCCACGATCCCAAAAAGGGACAAGCGGTTGAAATGGATGGATGGGTTGTAATAATAATAATCATTTTAATGATAATAATAATGTTCATGTTTGTAATAATAATAATAATAATGATGATGATGATAATGTTGGTAAAATAATAATAATAATATTAATAATAATATTAATAATAATGCTGTTGGTAAAAATAATAATATAAATAACTGAGGTAGGCTCTAGCATCCCCCACGATCCCAAAATGGGACAAGCGGTAGAAAAAGGATGGATGCATGGTAATAATAATAATCATAATAATGATGATGTTCGTAAAAATAATAATAATAATGATGATGATGATGATGGTAAAAATAATAAAATAAATGATAATAATAACAATAATAATGATGCTGTTGGTAAAAAATAATAATACAAATAATTGAGGTAGGCTCCAGCTCCCCCCACGATGCCAAAAAGGGACAAGCAGTAGAAAATGGATGGATGGTAATAATAATAATCATAATAATAATGATTACGGAGTTAAAACTCAGAAGTCAGTAATCCATGCTCTCCATTGTCAAATTCATTGTAAACTACAATTCCCAGAATGCCAAGGTAAAATGGCCGCCAAATTACTAATTGAAGGCACCTGAAAAGGAAGGAGGTTCAGTCACTCATTCACCAAACAAGAACAGCAGCAAGCAGCCACAACCGCAAGATCCACTCAACAAGTTTCTCCAAACACACCAATGGCCGGTGAATATGCTTTTTCATTGAATGATGAGCGAAATGATGTGTTTGTTAAGCTTAAAGGCCTACTGAAATGAGATGTTCTTATTTAAACGGGGATAGCAGGTCCATTCTATGTGTCATACTTGATCATTTCGCCATATTGCCATATTTTTGCTGAAAGGATTTAGTAGAGAACATCCACGATAAAGTTCGCAACTTTTGTTTGCTAATAAAAAAAGCCTTGCCTGTACCGGAAATAGCAGACGATGTGCGCGTGACGTCACGGGTTGTGGAGCTCCTCACATCCTCACATTGTTTACAATCAGCCAGCAGCGAGAGCGATTCGGACTGAGAAAGCGACGATTTCCCCATTAATTTGAGCGAGGATCAAAGATTTGTGGATGAGGAAAGTGAGAGTGAAGGACTAGAAATAAAAAAAAGACAGGGCAGTGGGAGCGATTCAGATGTTTTTAGACACATTTACTAGGATAATTCTGGAAAATCCCTTATCTGCTTATTGTGTTACTTGTGTTTTAGTGAGATTATATGGTCATACCTGAAATTCAGAGGGGTGTGGTGACCGCCAGTGTCTTCGATTGAAGCCACGTTTTTCGATGAGGCAAGTTGAAGCATCCGGCGGCCGCTGGGAGGAGGCAAGAGAGTCCGCAGCTGCAGAAGGCGAGGCACGACGCAAGTTCTTCGCTCATAACTACGGTAAGAGCCGACTTAATACCACCATTTTCTCACCGAAACCTGCCGTTTGACATGTGGTAGGGAACCATGCTCGCTTGACCACTCCGTTCCATAGTAAAGCTTCACCATCAGCTTTCGGGAAGGTAAACAAAGAAACACCGGCTGTGTTTGTTTGGCTAAAGGCGGCCGCAATACGCCGCTTCCCACCTACGTCTTTCTTCTTTGACGTCTCCATTATTAATTGAACAAATTACACATTACTGCATTTACTTTTTGAGCTATGATTTCATACTGTGTTTGACCAGTTAAAAGCAAATTGTTTAAAGCACATGGAAAAGTTTAAAGCTATAGCTAAAATGGCAAATTTTTTAAGTTAAAAGTACAAAACATTAATGCAAAGTTGAAATGATAGTCATGTTTTGCTAAAAGTTAAAATAATATGTTGAAAGTTTAGAACGTTATTCAGATGTTTACAGGATGAATTCATGTTTGGCTAAAAGTTAAAACATGTCGAACGTTTAAAACATTATTCAGAAGTTTAAAAGCATTTGTAAAAAGTTGTTTGAAAATACCTGTGTAATCACATTGTTGACATCTTTGTTTATGTGGTTTTAAACTGGTTTACAACCTACTGATGATTTTGAAGATCAATTCAAAAGAAACCAACAATTCTTCAAGCTGGAAAAAAATAAAAGTTGATCAATTGGAAATTGTGAGTTGTCTGTGGCTCCTTTTTGGAGTAGAAGAGCGGAAATTAACAATGATGTTGTTGGTAAAAATAATATTAATAATGATGATGATGTTGGTAAAAAATAATAAAATAAATGATGATGATGATGATGATGATAATAATAATAATGCTGTTAGTAAAAATAATAATATAAATAAGTAAGGTAGGCTCCAGCCACCCCTCTGAACCCAAAAAGGGACAAGCGGTAGAAGATGGATGGACGGTAATATGTTGGTTAAAAATAATAATATTAATAATTATAATAATGATGATGATGATGTTGGTAGAAATATTACAATAATAATAATAATGATGATTCTGTTGGTAAAAAAAAATAATATAAATAACTGAGGTAGGCTCAAACACCCCTGCGATCCCCAAAAGGGACAAGCGGTAGAAAATGGATGGATGGTAATAATAATAATCATAATAATGATGATGTTGGTAAAACTAATATATATAATGATGATGATGATGTTGGTAATAGTAAAAAATAATACTGTTAATAGAAATAATAATATAAATAACTGAGGTAGGCTCCAGCATCCCCCACGATCCCAAAAAGGGACAAGCGGTAGAAGATGGATGGACGGTAATATGTTGGTAAAAATAATATTAATTATAATAATAATGATGATGATGTTGGTAGAAATATTACAATAAATAATAATAATGATGATGCTGTTGGTAAAAAAAAATAATATAAATAACTGAGGTAGGCTCAAACACCCCCGCGATCCCCAAAAGGGACAAGCAGTAGAAAATGGATGGATGGTAATAATAATAATAATAATCATTATAATAATGATGATGTTGGTAAAAATATTAATGATGATGATGATGTTGGTAATAATAATAATTATGCTTTTAGTAAAAATAATAATATAAATAACTGGGGAAGGCTCCAGCCTCCCCTCTGATCCCAAAAAGGGACAAGTGGTAGAAGATGGATGGACGGTAATATGTTGGTAAAAATAATAATATTATTAATTATAATAATGATGATGATGATGTTGGTAGAAATATTACAATAAATAATAATGATGATGCTGTTGGTAAAAAAAATAATATAAATAACTGAGGTAGGCTCAAACACCCCTGTGATCCCCAAAAAGGGACAAGCGGTAGAAATTGGAGGGATGGTAATAATAATAATCATAATAATGATGATGTTGGTAAAAATAATATTAATAATGATGATGATGATGTTGGTAATAATAATAATAATAATGCTGTTAGTAAAAATAATAATATAAATAACTGAGGTAGGCTCCAGCATCCCCCACGATCCCAAAAAGGGACAAGCGGTAGAAGATGGATGGACGGTAATAAGTTGGTAAAAATAATAATATGAATAATTATAATAATAATGATGATGATGATGTTGGTAGAAATATTACAATAAATAATAATAATGATGATGCTGTTGGTAAAAAAAATAATGGAAATAACTGAGGTAGGCTCAAACACCCCTGCGATCCCCAAAAAGGGACAAGCGGTAGAAAATGGATGGATGGTAATAATAATAATCATAATAATGAGGATGTTGGTAAAAATATTAATAATGATGATGATGTTGGTAATAATAATAATAATGCTGTTAGTAAAAATAATAATATAAATAACTGAGGTAGGCTCCAGCATCCCCCACAATCCCAGAAAGGGACAAGCGGTAGAAAATGGATGGATGGTAAAAATAATAATCATAATAATGATGATGTTGGTAAAAATAGTATTAATATTAATAATGATGATGATGATGATAATGTTGGTAATAATAATAATAATGTCGTTAGTAAAAATAATAATATAAATAACTGAGGTAGGCTCCAGCATCCCCCACGATCCCAAAAAGGGACAAGCGGTAGAAAATGGATGGATGGATTGTAATAATAATAATCATTTTAATGATAATAATAATGATGTTTGTAAAAATAATATTAAAAATGATAATGATGATGTTGGTAAAAATAATAAAATAAATGATAATAATAATACTAATAATAATCATGGTGCTGTGTGTAAAAATAATAAAATAAATAATAATCTTAATGATGAAATTTAAAATAACAATAGTAGTAATAATTGTAATTATGCTAATTTAATAACAATGTTTATCATTAAAAAATATTCTATTAATCAGAATAATGTAACTATAATTATATTGATAATACAAATGGTAATGCTCATTGTCCTTATGAACATATTTTAATGATGGTATTACTACTACACTACTACTACTTCAATAGGTAGTCACCTGAAATGTTTTTTTACTTCTCTGGTGTGCTTGAAGCTCATGGAGAGAATGCCAAGAGTATGCAAAACAGTAACCACAGCAAATGGTGGCTATTTTGAAGAAACTAGAATATAAATCATATTTTCAGTTATTTCTCCTTTTTTAGTTGGGTGCATAACTCCACATGTTCATTCATAGTGGGAAAATAAAAATAAAAAAACACACTGAATGAGGAGAAGGTGTGTCCAAACATTTGGCCTTTATGGTATCGATAACAATAATGGTTATTAAAAGTAATTATTACGATGTCTATTTGATGTTGGTTTACAGTTAGTGTGATTGTTGTTACGCCTGTTCGGCATCGTGGTGCCGGGTTCGATTCCCTCGAGGATGCGTCGAAATTAAACACAGCAAAGGTAAGCTTGAACTATTTATTTGAATAACAAAAGGTGCTAGAGAACAAAAACACTGGAGCTAAGAAAAGGCAAACAAAAGGCGCTAGCATGAAAGCTAGGATAAACTAAACTGGCACATAGGCACACAAAGGGGAAAACAAAACATTTAGCATGAGAGCTAAGAATGAATAAAATTGCACAGCGTGAGAGCTCGCGAGAATAATACAGAAATTGCATGTATAAACAAATTAGAGTCCCAGGCAGAAGAATGAGAAGAGGAAGGCTTATAAAGGGAAGGTGATTATTTGTAGCAGGTGTGCGGGACCGTGAGTAGCAGGTGAACAGAGTGACCATGGTGACGGAACCAACAGGAAATAAGAGGTAGAATGACGGAGTGATGCAACAATGGAAACAATAATATGAGAAGATCCGAGTACGGATCTTAACAATTGTTTTATTATTACACGGCTTAAATGATTATGTCTTCCTTTGATTATTTGAAGAGCCTGAGTACTTTTTTTTTTAAAGGCGCTTTATAAATAAAATGAATTATTACTGATGCTACTACTACTGGGGCGGTTTAGCTCGGTTGGTAGAGTGGCCGTGCCAGCAACTTGAGGGGTGCAGGTTCGATTCCCGCTTCTGCCAACCTAGTCACTGCCGTTGTGTCCTTGGGCAAGACACTTTACCCACCTGCTCCCAGTGCCACCCACACTGGTTTGAATGTAACTTAGATATTGGGTTTCACTATGTAAAGCGCTTTGAGTCACTAGAGAAAAAGCGTTATATAAATATAATTCACTTCACTTCACTTCACCACTGTTAATACAAAAAAAACCAACAATAATGTGAAGTGAATTATATTTATATAGCGCTTTTTCTCTAGTGGCTCAAAGCGCTTTACATAGTGAAACCCAATATCTAAGTTACATTTAAACCAGTGTGGGTGGCACTGGGAGCAGGTGGGTAAAGTGTCTTGCCCAAGGACACAACGGCAGTGTCTAGGATGGCGGAAGCGGGAATTGAACCTGCAACCCATATTAATGCATTTAATATGGCAAAATGCGTTTATTCATAGTCGAGCACAATTCATACGCACGACAATTCAAAATTAGAGAGCCCAGTGAGAAAGAAATTAGCCTTCCAATAATAAAATACTGTACTGTATATTAGGTATAAACATTTACTTTATAAAACATTATTATTATTATTAGCTTGGTTGCGGTGTAGAGCTGCACTGCATAACATTCCCCAACTTTTTTTTTTTTTTTTTTTTTTTTCCTGAAGCATAATAATAAAAATGGTGTCCCCTCTATCTGCAGTTTGGTGTCACGTCAATCAGGAGCCAGTATTAATATCCGTGCTCGGGAGAAATGTATAATTCATCATTTTCAGCTCGTTTATGCTGTATAGTTCAATAGCGCTGCTGTTCCTAATGGAGTGGCCTGTCTTATTGCTTTATTGCTGATATCGTGTGATAAGCGAGGAGTGTGGTGATGATGTAAAGGTAGCATTCATTACCTTATTGAGTCGGTACTTGGATATGATATTAATATTTGATGCATGTAAGGAGAAAGCGCTTTGATGATGTATTATAACAATATTAAGTAAATATAAGGGAGTGGAAACCATCCTATTGTGTCCTCAGGCCTGCAAGATCACCTTCACAAAACTGCTCCATTATACCCAATTTACGTGTGTGTGTGTGTGTGTGTGTGTGTGTGTGTGTGTGTGTGCTGTGTGTGTGTGTGTGTGTGTGTGTGTGTGTGAAAGTGTGTGTGTGTGTGTGTGTGTGTGTGAAAGTGTGCATGATGAAGTTCCAGGAAGGATAAGACTCCATCACGTCCTCATTATTTCTTCTTCACTGTCAATTTCCGTGCAACTTTCCTCCGGTCTTTTCTTAAATCTCCTCCATCCTCTTCCATGGCTTTTTTTTTTTTGGGCCATGAGGATTGATTGTGTCTTTTGCTGTGGGCGTCAGGCCGATTGTCATCACGGGAGTCGTGAGTGACGTACTGCACGCGGGTGCCGCCTCAGCAGATCTGGAGGATAGCGTCAAGACAAAGGAAGACGTCTTTGTCTTTGACTGAGTGGAAATCCTCTTGTGTTGACCTGTGGTTTCTTTGAGGCTGCTGCGTATTTTTTTTCCATAGGAAATACAAATAAATTTAAGTTAAAAAAAATTAATAACATATTGAATATTTAAGAAAATATAATATTTTAGATATTGGATGCAATATTGAATATTACATAAATTAAATAACACATTGAATATTGAGTAACATATTAAATATTACATAAAAAAATATAAAACAACATATTCAATACAATTAAATAACATTAAATATTGGGTTAAATATTTGAGGCTACCAAATATAAAAAAAAATCAATGTATTAAATATGAAATAAAATATTTTAAAACAATTAGATAGGTTGATTGGCAACACTAAATTGGCCCTAGTGTGTGAATGTTGTCTGTCTATCTGTGTTGGCCGTGCGATGAGGTGGCGACTTGTCCAGGGTGTACCCTGCCTTCCGCCCGATTGTAGCTGAGATAGGCGCCAGCGCCCCCCGCGACCCCGAAAGGGAATAAGCGGTAGAAAATGGATGGATGGATGGATGGATGGATGAGTGGAAATCCTCATGTGTTGACCTGTGGTTTCTTTGAGGCTGCTGCATATTTTTTTTCCATAGGAAATACAAATAAATTAAAGTTAAAAAAAATTAATAACTTATTAAATATTTAAGAAAATATAACATTTTTGATATTGGATGCAATATTAAATATTACATAAAAAATCAAATAAAACATTGAATATTAAGTAACATATTAAATATTACATAAAAAATATAAAATAACACATTGAAAACAAAATACAATTAAATAACATTAAATATTAGGTTAAATATTTGAGGCTACCAAATATAAAAAAAAAAATCAATGTATTAAATATGAAATAAAATATTTAAAAAAAATTAGATAGGTTGAATCTGTGTTGGCCCTGCGATGAGGTGGCGACTTGTCCAGGGTGTACCCCGCCTTCCGCCCGATAGTAGCTGAGATAGGCGCCAGCGCCCCCCGCGACCCCAAAAGGGAATAAGCGGTAGAAAATGGATGGATGGATAGATATTAGATCCAATATTACATAAAAATTAAATGAAATAACATTAAATAACAAATAAAATATTAAATATTACAATACTAAATAAAACATATATGAAATAACATTAAATATTACATAAAATATTAAATATTAAATTTTGGTGGCTGCCGCATATTTTAATTACATTTTTTTTATTTAATAAAATTAAGTTGAAAAAAAAACTAAAGCAATAAGCGAAGTGAATTATATTTATATAGCGCGTTTTCTCAAGTGACTCAAAGCGCTTTACATAGTGAAACCCAATATCTAAGTTACATTCAAACCAGTGTGGGTGGCACTGGGAGCAGGTGGGTAAAGTGTCTTGCCCAAGGACACAACGGCAGTGACTAGGGTGGCGGAAGCGGAAATCGAACCTGCAACCCTCGAATTGCCGGCACGGCCACTCTACCAACTGAGCTAAACCGCCCCAAATTGAAGAAAAAATAACATATTGGATATTATATACACGATACTAAGTATTACATAAAAAATAGGATTGCATATTAAATATTAAGTAATATTAAATTAAAACAATAACATGAAATAACATCCACCCATCCATTTTCTATCGCTTATTCCCTTTGGAGTATGAAATAACATAATAAATATTAAATCAAATATCAAATGTTAGATTACAATAACATAACATCGATTACTAAATTAAAACAATAACATGAAATAACATCCATCCATCAAATTTCTACCGCTTATTCCCTTTGGGGTATGAAATAACATAAATATTAAATGTTAGATTACAATAAAATAACATCAGTTATAAAAATAAAATAAATATTTGGAAAATATCGCTTATTCCCTTTGGGGTCGCGGGGGGCGCTGGTGCCTATCTCAGCTAGAATCGGGCAGAAGGCGGAGTACACCCTGGACAAGTCACCACCTCATCATAGGGCCAACACAGACTGACAACGAACTGTTCTTCGGACCACCAAGTACTGACATGACAGCCCGGTTCAGGTTCACAGTATGTTTTTATTTTTCAATAAAGTCTCTCTCTATTGCTTTCCATTGATGGACAATTTATTTTGTCCGTCTCAGGCTCGCTCTCGCTCTCGCTCTGACTCCAGCTCCTTCCACTCTCTCCTCCCGGCTGCTGCCTTTTAACAGAACGACAGGTGATTAGATAACCAGGCCCAGGTGGGCCATCTACGCGCCTTTCGCTGATCTCGAAGGCGGTCCTGGCACACCCCGCTTCGCTGCAGGTCCGCAGGCCACGCCCCCTTCCACATAGTATTTTTGCCTAATTAGACAATATTGACGTTAACACAATATGGGATTACATTGATTACATGTATTTTTATTCTCCCAAAATAGAAAGAAATAATACATTTAGTAAGAAAAATACTTTATTGATACATATTATTTCCCGGCCTTCAAGGGCCAAATAAAATGGAGTGGTGGCGCCGTGAGTTTGACACCTAAGGTCTCCAGCGAATAGGGAATTGAAAAAAATCAACCACCAAAAAAACAATGGTCTTGATTGGAAACGGGTGAGGGGAATTGCACTGGGACGAAAGTGAAGCAGTCACGGGAAAATACCAATAATGGGCCGGTATAGCTCGGTTGGTAGAGCGGCCGTGCCAGCAATTCAAGGGTTCCAGGTTCGATCCCCGCTTCTGCCA
>NC_084627.1:1853369-1888369 GCF_033978795.1 Nerophis ophidion
CTAAGTATTTGTCCTGTTGTGTTACGGTGCAGATGTTCTCCCGAAATGAGTTTGTCATTCTTGTTGGGTGTGGGTTCACAGTGTGGCGCATATTTGTTAGTGTTAAAGTTGTTTTTACGGCCACCCTCAGTGTGACCTGTATGGCTGTTGACCAAGTATGCATTTTTTATTCACTTGTGTGTGAAAAGCCGTAGATATTATGTGATTGGGCCGGCACGCAATTGGCGCTCTGTTCTTTCTCCCTAAGTCCACGTACAGCGGCGTTACTTTTTGAAAAGGATACCGATAATTTCCGATGTTACATTTTAAAGCATTTATCAGCCGATGATATCGGCAGTCCGATATTATCCGACATTTCTATTTATATCTGATTTTTTTCCAAACCTTTGGACAAGGCAGTTTTAAATGATGAAAACAATCATTTGAAGCAGAAATTAGTGGTCAAATCTTCACATCAAGGATAATTTTACTCTAAATAAATGTGAGCCATGTTTAAAGGACATGTTTGCATTCGAATTTCAATTGATGTTGTTCCCTGATCAGGAGGTTGCCTACAGCCGCATTAAAATTGGTATTAATGTTTTATCATATAAGGTGAAATTAAGCTTTCTGCAAAATGCGTCCATGTTGTGTATACACGTACTTGGTGTTTGACACTCCACACTTCTCTGCCGTTATTGTGCAGTAAGTAGCCCGCTGGGGGGGGGGGGGGGGGGGGTGACGAGGGAGATTAAGCATGTTTCCTGTGGCTTTGATGTTTAATCCTCGAGAGGCGCGTTGTTAGAACAGTCGCTTTCTCCCTTCATCTGCCGTGTTTCGATCCCGGGTGTAACGTCACCTCCGTACTCGCTGAGCTCCAACATTTGACCTCAATTTTTTGGGGGGGATGGAAACTTGTGTGTTGAGGCATTGAAATAGACACGACTCTACATGTTACTGTTGTCACATCAGGTGTGTATGTGTGTATATATGTATATATATATATACAGTACAGGCCAAAAGTTTGGACACACCTCATTTCAATGCATTTTCTTCATTTTCATGACTATTTACATTGTAGTTTGTCACTGAAGGCATCAAAACTATGACACCTGTGACTTTAAAACCATTTCAATTGACTACCTTTTGAAGCTCATCGAGAGTGATGTGAAGTGAATTATATTTATATAGCGCTTTTCTCAAGTGACTCAAAGGGCTTTACATAGTGACACCCAATATCTAAGTTACATTTAAACCAGTGTGGGTGGCACTGGGAGCAGGTGGGTCAAGTGTCTTGCCCAAGGACACAACGGCAGTGACTAGGATGGCACAAGCGGGAATCGAACCTGCAACCCTCAAGTTGCTGGCACGGCCACTCTACCAACCGAGCTATGCCGAGAGTGTGCAAACCAGTAATCAGAGCAACAGGTGGTTATTTTGAAGAAACTAGAATATAAAACATGTTTTTAGTTATTTCTCTTATTTTGTTAAGTACGTAACTCCATGTGTTCATTCATAGTTTTGATGCCTTCAGTGACAATCTACAATGTAAATACTCATGAAAATAAAGAAAAACCTATTGATTATTGAATGAAGGAGAAGGCGTGTCCAAACTTACATATATATATATATATATATATATATATGTATATATATATATATCAATCAATCAATGTTTACTTATATAGCCCTAAATCACTAGTGTCTCAAAGGGCTGCACAAACCACTACGACATCCTCGGTAAGCCCACATAAGGGCAAGGAAAACTCACACCATATATATATATATATATCTATATATATCCATTTTCTACTGCTTATTCCCTTTTGGGGTCGCGGGGGGCGCTGGCGCCTATCTCAGCTACAATCGGGCGGAAGGCGGCGTACACCGTGGACAAGTCGCCACCTCATCGCAGGGCCAACACAGACAACATTCACACCCACATTCACACACTAGGGCCAATTTAATATATATATATATATATATATATATATATATATATATTATATATATATATATATATATATATATATATATATATATATATATATACATACACACACATATTGAATGTTTCTGTGGTGTATCAGTTATACAGTGCTCTAGAGCGGAATATATGTTGTGTCGGGAAAAAACACAGAGGCTCTGTCATCCCTACAAGCCTGTTTCACAGGTTTCCCTGCTCTTCAGGGGATTTTCATTTTGAAATTTTCTGAAGGTTTCCATGCTCTTTGGGGGATTTTTTGCAATCCCCTAAAGAGCAGGGAAACCTATTTTATTAAATCCCCTTAAGAGCAGGTAAAACTTCAGGGGGATTTTAAAATTACTTTTTTTTTTTTTAAGTCGCCTGAAGAGCAGAGAAACAGGCTTGGTTTCCCTGCAGGCAAGGAAACCAAGCCTCAGGGGATTTTATAAAATCCCCTGAAGAACAGGGAAACCATTAGTATCAGTATAAATAAAAATCATGATTGGTAATCTTTTTTTATTTTTTTATTTTTTAGCAGCACTATATTGCATTACAAACAGCGGGAACTTAATTATAACTGTCACGATTCTAATTTATTCTGATTCTAAATTGAATTAAAATTGACAAAAATCAATGAAAAACAAAAAGTATTGTATATTAACTCTAAAGGCCTTGTGGCCACATGCGTGGACAACACCTTTTTTAGAGCTTATTGGGGTCTAATGGTCGCTTATGTGGACACTTATACTGCCATCTGGTGGTGTCAGAAGAGTACAACATACAATGGAATTTGGCAAAAAAAAAAGTGTAAAAATAAGAATGAGCATGTCACTAAACATGACGTACACGTTTGTGTACTTATGGACTAAGTACAGCATATCAAAAGATGATTCTAAGTTTTTATTCTAATTAGGGTCCAATAAGCCCAAATAGCAAAGAGAAAAAAAAAAATTATATATATATATATATATATATATATATATATATTGTGAGGCACTAACATTTCCTGTTCCTCACTTCATGTGCACCTTATGGAAATTCCAAATATAAGCATTGACGCACAAATACCGCAACAGTCTGAAGACCGGCCATTGTTGTTTTGGTATGTTGACACTGAACATTACATCCCTGATGTTTTAGCGTGCATAAACCAGAATGAAAGCGGTTTGAGACGTGTTTGCAGGCTAAACAGTGTGTCTCCCATAAGTCTTGTCAGGTCGTTATTTAGTCTTTCCACACTTAACCGCCTTCCTCCCTTTGACACCAACCTGTCATTAAAGCTGAGCCGGGAAAAGAGACGCATTTTAGGAGATAATAAGTGTGGTTTTCTATTTGGGTGTGGGGGGTCTGGACTTTATATAAATCAGGGGTGTCAAACTCAAATACAGAGTGGGCCGAAATTTAAAAGTGAACAAAGCCGCGGGCCAAGGTTGAACAAAATGAACCTTTTAGTAGGGACCCAAACAAGTATTGCATTGAATATTGAACAAGCAAAGGCTTATATAACTTTATAGTGACATGCACAATCCAGTTTCAAATATTAATAATGATAATTAAAAAATATCAATGGTGTATCAAATGAAATATAAATAAAAATTGAATGCCTCTTTTCTATTTGAAACCTTCTGAGGCGAATATAAAAAACTTTTTCCACAGGCTAATAATAAATTAGAAAATAAAACAACAATAATGAATGAATCAAACATTCAAGCCTTGAAGTAGCAAAGGAAAGTGCATGAATAAAACTTTAAATTATTGCTCAGTTTGCTGCACTGATTTGCTTTAACACTGAATATGGAAAAAGCAATGCTTATATAACTTCCATCAATGTCCTTCTGCTTATCTGAGGTTGGGTCACGGGGGCAGCAGCCTAAGCAGGGAAGCCCAGACTTTCCTCTCCCCAGCCACTTCGTCCAGCTCTTCCCGGGGGATCCCGAGGCAATCCCAGGCCAGCCGGGACACATAGTCTTCCCAACGTGTCCTGGGTTTTCCCCGTGGCCTCCTACCGGTCGGACATGCCCGAAACACGTTTGGGTGGCATCCTGACCAAATAATAATTAACTTATAATTTCATGCCTGCAACACGTGCCAAAGTAGATGGGAAAGGGCATGTTCACCACTGTGTTACATCACCTTTTCTTTTAACAACACTCAGTAAACGTTTGGGAACTGAGGAAACTAATTGTTGAAGCTTTGAAAGTGGAATTCTTTCCCATTCTTGTTTTATGTAGAGCTTCAGTCGTTCAACAGTCCGGGGTCTACGCTGTCGTATTTTACGCTTCATAATGCGCCACACATTTTCAATGGGAGACAGGTCTGGACTTCAGGCAGGGCCAGGAAAGTACCCGCACTTTTTTTTTTTTACGAAGCCACACTGTTGTAACACGTGCTGAATGTGGCTTGGCATTGTCTTGTTGAAATAAGCAGGTACTTAGATGGCAGCATATGTTGTTCCAAAACCTGTATGTACCTTTCAGCATTAATGGTGCCTTCACAGATGTGTAAGTTACCCATGCCTTGGGCACTAATGCACCCCCCATACCATCACAGATGCTGGCTTTTCAACTTTGCGTCGATAACAGTCTGGATGGTTCGCTTCCCCTTTGGTCCGGATGACACGATGTCGAATATTTCCAAAAACAATTTGAAATATGGACTTGTCAGACGACAGAACACTTTGCATCAGTCTAACTTAGATGATCTCGGGCCCAGAGAAGCAGGCGACACTTGTGGATGTTGTTGACAAATGCCTTTTGCTTTGCATAGTACAGCTTTAACTTGCACTTACAGATGTAGCGACCAACTGTATTTAGTGACAGTTGTTTCTTGAAGTGTTCCTGAGCCCATGTGGTGATATCCTTTAGAGATTGATGACGGTTTTTGATACAGTGCCGTCTGAGGGATCGAAGGTCACGGTCATTCAATGTTGGTTTCCGGCCATGCCGCTTAAGTGGTGTGATTGCTCCAGATTTCCTGAACCTTTTGATGATATTATGGAGCGTAGATGTTGAAATCCGTAAATTTCTTGCAATTGCACTTTGAGAAACGTTGTTCTTAAACTGTTTGACTATTTGCTCACGCAGTTGTGGACAAAGGGGTGTACCTCGCCCCATCCTTTCTTGTGAAAGACTGAGCATTTTTCGTGAAGCTGTTTTTATACCCAATCATGGCACCCACCTGTTCCCAATTAGCCTGCACACCTGTGGGATGTTCCAAATAAGTGTTTGATGAGCATTCCTCTACTTTATCAGTATCTATTGCCACCTTTCCCAACTTCTTTGTCACGTGTTGCTGGCATCAAATTCTAAAGTTAAAACATGTTTATCAGTTTGAACATCAAATATGTTGTCTTTGTAGCATATTAAACTGAATATGGGTTGAAAATGATTTGCAAATCTTTGTATTCGGTTTATATTTACATCTAACACAATTTCCCAACTCATATGGAAACAGGGTTTGTACAATACACACACTGTACATATACATTCACTGTACAAACATACATATACACATTGTGTACATACCATGAATTAATTAACGTGGACCCCGACTTAAACAAGTTGAAAAACTTATTGAGGTGTTACCATTTAGTGGTCAATTGTACGGAATATGTACTGTACTGTGCAATCTACTAATAAAAGTTTCAATCAATCAAACATATACATTCACTGTAAAAACGTACATGTACATATACATTCATACACTCATGCACATAATCACGTTTTATCAAACATTTATTGACATTGTTGCCCTAGGGCAGTGGTCCCCAACCACCGGGCTGCGGCCCGATACAGGGCCGCAGAAGAATTTTTAATGAATTTTTACCAAAAAAATAAAAATTACAAATGAAAATATATTTTTTTATTTTTTTATTTTTTATTAAATCAACATAAAAAACACAATATACACTTACAATTAGTGCACCAACCACAAAAACCTCCCTTTTTCATGACAAAAACGTCCCTTTTTCATGACAAAGAGAAAAAAAAAAAAAAAAAAAAAAAAAGGCTCCAGCCCCAACCCTGTCTCTCCTGCTGGCTGCTGCTTATAGCAGAGCGACAGGTGATTAGATAAAAAGGCCCAGGTGGGCCTTCTACGCACCTGTCGCTGATTTCGAGGCCGGTCCTGGCAACATCCCGCTTTGCTGCAGGTCCGCAGGCCACGCCCCCTCCACAGTTAGTTTCAGAATAACAATGTTATTACAAAGAATAAGAGACCTATTATACTCTGGAAATGTTGGTCTTACTTAAAAATGCACGCGTTTATTTGTGTTCAGTGTTTAAAAAAGTATTATATGGCTCTTGGGGAAATATATTTTAAAATATTTGGCTTCTTGGCTCTCTCAGCCAAAAAGGTTCCCGACCCCTACATTCAATGGGGGTCTGGCGGCAGATTTTTTTGCCAGTGGTGCAACTTGAATCCCTCCCTGTTAGTGTTGTTACAGCCTCCGACAACACACCGACGAGGCATGATGTCTCCAAGGTTCCGAAAAATTGTCGAAAAAGCGGAAAATAACAGAGCTGAGACCCGGTGTTTGTAATGTGAAAATGAATATGGCGGGTGTGTTACTTGGGTGACGTCATCGCTAAAAGACCGATAAACAGAAAGGCGTTTAATTCGCCAAAATTCACCCATTTAGAGTTCGGAAATCGGCTAAAAAAATACTTTTTTCTGCAATATCAAGGTATATATTGACGCTTGCATAGGTTTGGTGATAATGTTTCCCTTTAACTATATGATTTGTCCGAGAAGCTGGACAGGACAAAAAATAAATAAAACTAAAAAAACAAAAATAAAATGTGATGCTAACACCCCTCCCCGCCCTGCCCCCCCAGCCCGCTGGCTAAAAGGCTGAAACCCTTCTATTACATGGGGGGGGGGGATTATATTACAGCACTTAAGTGTGCGACTAATGTCGATGAAACTGAGACTGTTTGCATTGTCGCTACAAGGTGTGCTAACTGGAGATGCGACATTTTTACACATTCCAAACAAAAACAAAAGCATTTTAATCCAGCAATTCCATGATTTAAAAAAAAGTTAAACTGTCGTAAGACCCCCACCTACCCTCTTCCTCATAACCTGGAGCCGAATCCAAGCAGGGCGGGGGGTGTCACCCGTGTCACCCCCTGTCCCCCGCCCTCCTGCCTGCCAGCCCCAGAAGGTGTCCCCATCACGTCCTGTCTCGGAGCCCTGGGTGGCGTCTGTGCCCCCAAGGCCCCCCCGACCGCCGCCGCCCCTCTCAGCAGGGGTCCGGTGGAAATCTCTCCGGGGCTTCAATCTGCTACTGGAGTGCGATTATAGCTGCTCTTTTGTTTTTTGAGCACCAACACCATATTGGGTGTCTGCTAATTGCTCTCCTATACATGAAGGATCAATAAGTGCTCCTCTTGGAAAATAACGACCCGCTCGCCTTCGTGATCGCAATCTTTGACGCTAAAGGTGGTTTACACACTAACTCATCTCAGGAAAAACTCAATTTTCTTCACCCAGGGTGATATGTTTAGATCAGGGGTCACCAACCTTTGTGAAACCAAGAGCTACTTCTTGGGCACTGATTAATGCGAAGGGCAGTTTGATACACACTTAAATAAATTGCCAGAAATAGCCAATTTGCTTAATGTACCTTTAATAAATAAAAAAATAATAAAAAAAAAAAAATATATATATATATATATATATATATATATATATATATATATATATATATATATATATATATATATATATATATATATATATATATATATATAAAATGGGTATTTCTGTCCGTCATTCCGTCGTACATTTTTTTTCCTTTTACGGAAGGTTTATTGTCGAGAATAAATGATGAAAAAAACACTTAATTGAACGGTTTAAAAGAGGAGGAAACACGAAAAAAAATTGTAATTAAATTTTGATGATGGAAAAAACACTTAATTGAATGGCTTAAAAGAGGAGGAAAGATGAATAAATAAATTGCCAGAAATAGCCAATTTGCTCAATTTACCTTTAATAAATAAATCTATATATATATATAAAAAATTGGTATTTCTGCCTAATTCCGTCATACATTTTTTTTCCTTTTACGGAAGGTTTTTTTGTAGAGAATAAATGATGAAAAAAACACTTAATTGAACGGTTTAAAAGAGAAAACACGACAAAAATGAAAATTAAATTTTAAAACATAGTTTATCTTCAATTTCGACTCTTCAAAATTCAACCCAAAAAAATGAAGAGAAAAACTAGCAAATTTGAATCTTTTTGAAAAAATAAAAAAAATAATTTATGGAACATCATTAGTAATTTTTCCTGATTAAGATTAATTTTAGAATATGGATGACATGTTTTAAATAGGTTAAAATCCAATCTGCATTTTGTTAGAATATATAACAAATTGGACCAAGCTATATTTCTGACAAAAACAAATAATTATTTCTTCTAGATTTTCCAGAGCAAAAATTTTAAAAGAAATTCAAAAGACTTTGAAATAAGATTTAAATGTGATTCTACAGATTTTCTAGATTTGCCAGAATAATTTTTTTGAATTTTAATCATAAATTTGAAGAAATATTTCACAAATATTCTTCGTCGAAAAAACAGAAGCTAAAATGAAGAATTAAAATAAAATGTGTTTATTATTCTTTACAATAAAAAAATAAAAAATACTTGAACATTGATTTAAATTGTCAGGAAAGAAGAGGAAGGAATTTAAAAGGTAAAAAGCTATATGTGTTTAAAAATCCTAAAATCATTTTTAAGGTTGTATTTTTTCTGAAAGTTATAAGAAGCAAAGTAAAAAAAAAATAAACGGATTCATTCAAACAAGTGAAAACCAAATCTTTAAAATATTTTCTTCGATTTTCAAATTCTATTTGAGTTTTGTCTCTCTTAGAATTAAAAATGTTGCGCAAAGAGAGACCAGCTTGCTGGTAAATAAAAAAAATAAAAAAATAAATAGAGGCAGTTCACTGGTAAGTGCTGCTATTTGAGCTATTTTTAGAACAGGCCAGCGGGCGACTCATCTGGTCCTTACGGGCTACCTGGTGCCCGCGGGCACCACGTTGGTGACCCCTGGTTTAGAGTGATTGCACTTGTTTATGGAATGTTCATCTGGTATTTGGTCCAGCAATAAAACAGGCATCGAATTACCGTAGTTGGCACTTTGTGTGAATGGTAAATAAAAACAGAATACAATGTTTTGCAAATCCTTTTCAACTTATATTCAATTGAATAGACTGCAAAGACAAGATATTTGATGTTCCAACTGAGAAACTTTCTTTTGGCAAATAATTTTTAACTTAGAATTTAATGGCAGCAAAAAAGTTGGCACAGGGGCATTTTTACCACTGTGTCACATGGCCTTTCCTTTTAACAACACTCGGTAAACGTTTGGGAACTGAGGAGACCAACTTTTGAAGCTTTTCAGGTGGAGTTCTTTCCCATTCTTGCTTCAACAGATATCCGTTGTGGAATTTTAGGCTTTATATTGTGCTGCACATTTTCAATTCTGGACTACAGGCAGGCCAGTCTAGTACCTGCACTCTTTTACTAATGAAGCCATGCTGTTGTCATGATCTGTGGTCTGGATTATGTTTTTTATTTTCAATCTAAGACTCCTTCGGTTCCTGTTTTTGTGCACCCTTGTTTGTCTTAGTTACCATGGTTACTTATTATTTCCACCTGCTTCTGATTAGTGTTCACCCGCTCAGCTGCTGCCTGAGCACTAATCAGAGGCATTATTTAAACCTGCCTTGCCCTCCAGTGAGTGCTGGAGTATTGTTTGCTGTGTGAAGTATATTTATATAGCGCTTTTCTCTAGTGACTCAAAGCGCTTTACATAGTGAAACCCAATATCTAAGTTACATTTAAAGCAGTGTGGGTGGCACTGGGAGCAGGTGGGTAAAGTGTCTTGCCCAAGGACACAACGGCAGTGACTAGGATGGGGGAAGCGGGGATCGAACCTGGATCCCTCAAGTTGCTGCCACGGCTGCTCTACCAACGGAGCTATGCCGTCCGTGTGCTGTGGACTGTGTTTTTTTGGAAGCTGAGAGCTATTCCCTGGATCCCGACTCCTGTCCCCGTTTGCTGTATCCTGGTATCTGGTTTGTGTTTTCCTTGCCTTATTTTTTGAACATTAAACCATGTTTTCATTTTCCAAACCTGTCATCTCTAGATCGTCACCAACACCACCTGACAGTTGTAACGCGTGGCTTTGCATGGTCTTGCTGAAATAAGCAGGGGCGTCCATGATAACGTTGCTTGGATGGCAACATATGTTGCACCGAAACCTTTCAGCATTAATGGTGCCTTCACAGATGTGAAAGTTACCCATGCCTTGGGCAACAATACACCCCCAAACCATCACAGATGCTGGCTTTTGAACTTTGCGCCTATATCAATCCGGATGGTTCTTTTCCTCTTTGGTCCATAGGACACGGCGTCCACAGTTTCCAAAAACAATTTGAGAAGTGGACTCGTCAGACCACAGAACACGTTTCCCACTTTGCATCAGTCCATCTTAGATGAGCTCGAGCCCAGCGAAGCCGGCGGCGTTTCTGGGTGTGGTTGATAAATGGCTTTCGCTTTGTAGAGTAGAGTTTTAACTTGCACTTACAGATGTAGCGACCAACTGTAGTTACTGACAGTGGTTTTCTGAAGTGTTCCTGAGCCCATGTGGTGATATCCTTTACACACCGATGTCGCTTTTTGATGCAGTACCGCCTGAGGGATGGAAGGTCCGTAATATCATCGCTTACGTGCAGTGTTTTTACCCAGAATCTCTCAACCTTTTGATGATATTATGGACCGTAGATGGTGAAATCGCTAAATTCCTTGCAATAGCTGGTTGAGAAATGTTGTTCTTAAACCGTTGGACTATTTGCTCAGGCATTTGTTGACAAAGTGGGGACCCTCGCCCCATCCTTGTTTGTGAATGACTGAGCATTTCATGGAAGCTGCTTTTATACCCAATCATGACACCCACCTGTTCCCAAATTAGCCTGTTCACCTGTGGGATGTTCCAAATAAATGTTTGATGAGCATTCCTCAACTTTCTCAGTCTTTTTTGCCACTTGTGCCAGCTTTTTTGAAACATGTTGCAGGCATCAAAGTCCGAGTGAGCTAATATTTTCAAAAGATAAGGTTTTCCAGTTTGAACTTTAAGTATCTTGTCTTTGCAGTCTATTCAATTGAATATAAGTTGAAAAGGATTCAGCAAATCATTGCATTCAGTTTTTATTTACCATTTACAACTTTATTAGTTTTGGGTTCTGTATTTACTATTTTTACTACTTGTCTTACTCAATTTGTATCGCTTTTATTTTCATTACTGTCGTTCTTACTGTGATATGGATCCCCATGTCTGAAATAAATTTCTATATTTATATACTACTATGATTCTTTATTTATGTTATTGATTATAAATACTAGTAATACGACAACAAATAATAAAATTCAGTATTACATTAGTGCGTAATTGCTTTTATTTTGCTCTATTTCAGCAGCCATTTCTCTTTACACGCCCACGTCAAACGTCAGCTTTACAGATGCCACGTCTACGTTGGCAATTCGGCGTGCGGAGGAGTGTCTATTTAAGTCTGGGGTGTCCAAACTTTTTCCACTGAGGGCCGCACACTGAAAAATCAAAGCAAGCGGGGGCCATTTTCATATTTTTTATTTTTAAAAACAATACAATATATGTATAAAAAATATACATTTAGGCCTCCACTCAGTTATGATCCCTGGGACCCCAAAGGGTTTTGGTCCAAAAAAAAAAGTGTCATTATTCAGTATTATTTTCATTATTATTCAAGTTTTAAATCTATAAATCAACATGAAGAAAAAAAAATGGAAAAAACATTTAGGTGGAATATTTGAGATTATATAATAATTGGAGACTTAATTTTGGATTTTGATTCATTATTATTTTTTTGAGCCATGACACTTGAAAAAAAATCACACTAAAATAATTGGGGATCCAAAAGTGTCCTACTCATTAAAGTGATAAAAAATAAATAAATACATTTTTTTTAGTGTTTACTTTTAGCACAATAATATCAAGATCAACTTCAGATATATCCGTCAATTTTAAGTTTTATTGTTGTTTGTTTTTTGTTTGTTTTAGGCCCTTCTTTAAAAAAACAACTTTTTTATATGGCAAAACAGAAAATACGCAACATTTTCCCTCAAAAATATTTCAAAGTGGAATATTTAATGTGACGTAATTGAAGCCTTGAATAGGTCAATAATTCAAAATGACATTGATTTTGATTCATTATTATTTTTTCAAAGAAAGAAACAATCTGCATGGCAGCTTTGTGTTATTAAAGAGGAACATTATCACCAGACCTATGTAAGCGTCAATATATACCTTGATGGTGCAGAAAAAAGACCATATATTTTTTTAACCGATTTCCGAACACTAAATGGATGAATTTTGGCGAATTAAACACCTTTCTGTTTATCGCTCTTTTGGCGATGATGTCAGAACGTGACGTCACCGAGGTAATACAGCCGCCATTTTCATTTTCAACACATTGCAAACACCGGGTCTCAGCTCTGTTATTTTCTGTTTTTTTGACTATTTTTGGGAACCTTGGAGACATCATGCCTCATCTGTGTGTTGTCGGAGGTTGTAACAACACTAACAGGGAGGGATTCAAGTTGCACCACTGGCCCGAAGATGCGAAAGTGGCAAGAAATCTGCCGCCGGACCCCCATTGAATGTGCCGGAGGGTCTGCACATTTTACCGGCGATGACAGACATGGCACAGAGAGGTTTGGATAACCTGTAGATGCATTTGCAATGATAAAATCAACGAAACCACAAAGGTGAGTTTTGTTGATGTTGTTGACTTATGTGCTAATCAGACATATTTGGTCGCGGCGTAACTGCCAGCTAATCGATGCTAACATGCTATTTACCGCCGGTGCTAAAGCAGACATGGCACAAAGATGTATGGATAACCTGCAGATGAATTTGCAACTATATTACATTTCCTTCCACCCACATTTAATGCGAAAAAAACACTTACCAATCGAAGGATTTAAGTTGCTCCAGTGTCACAAGATGCGAAAGTCCTGATCGTTTGGTCCACACATTTTACCGGCGATGCTAACGCAGCTATTCGGCCGTGCTATGGCTATGAATAGCGTCAATATCTATTCGCTCAATGGCTTCAGTTTCTTCTTCAATACTTTCATGCTCCAATCATTCGTTTCAAAACATGCGTAATCTGTTGAATCGCTTAAGCCGCTGAAATCCGAGTCTGAATCCGAGCTAATGTCGCTATATCTTGCTGTGGTATTCGCCATTGTTTGTTTACATTGGCAGCACTGTGTGACGTCACAGGAAAATGAACAGTGGCTTCGAGAGAGCAAAAATAAGGCACTTTAAAGCTTTTTTTAGGGATATTACGGGACCGGTAAAATTTCGAAAAAAAATTCAAAAAATACAACAAGCCACTGGAAACTGATTTTTATTGTTTTTAACCCTTTTGAAATTGTGATAATGTTCCCCTTTAAAGCATTGCAACATTTTCTTGTTACATTTCACCTGTTTTCTCTTTTATACCACTTTTTATGTTTTTAATTTTTTTCAATTATATTTTAAAAATGTGTCTTGGGGCCGTTAAAAAATGACTTTGGACACCCCTGATTTAAGTGGACACGGGGGCAATGAGTTGGAGTCTATTAGAGCCGAGGCATGAATGTGATTTCACACGAGGTTCGACTCCCTTCTCAGTTGGACTCACTTTTGGGCAAAAGTCCAAACAGCTCCGAGCGAAACGCTTTCACGTCACCTGTGAGTCTTTGTCCAGGTGTGTGACAAGACACGGCCTGGCTTGTGTTCGGGATGACAGGAAACAGTGATTTATGAAGGCCCGGGGGAGGTGGAGGTGGAAGCGGGGGGGGGCGTGCACCTTCCCTAAAAGCTACTGTAAACACGTTGTAATGACGGCTGTGGAATCCGTTTGACTGCTTTTTACATTCCTGCTCGGGGACGAGTCCTCCAGGCTGACAGGATGGATCATCAAAGAAAAGGTCGCCGCTAGAAAAGGCGAAACCGTCAGGGGGGGGGCGAGCGGATCGTGTTGCCCTGCAACCCGAAACCTGGGCTCGTCAGAGGAATTCCAATAAGCGGCGAAGACGTTTCCCGGCCGGCATCCTGTGGGGTTATCGGCGATGCGAGCGGCCTCCCGACGAGGGTGAGGTCGCCGTGTCAAACTGCAATCTGGTGCCATTACTCAGCACGGGTCGGAGGTCACATGGTCACTCTACCCCCGTCTGTAACCACGCAGGAGCCACGTGGACGCAGGGGTAGTGGCTTTTTTACACCCTTTCTTGCAAAAAAAAGTATACAGTATTGTGGAGAGGCGGAGCCGACGGTCCGACAGCGGGGCAGGGCACGCTGGAGTCCGGCCCAAGATGGCGGCAAGGAGGCGGACGCGATGACCGGGCGGAGAGGCGAGGCGTGCCGGGAGCGACGCTAGGAGCGAGATCAGGTGCGTGGCTCGCACACCGGGAGACAATCAACATATCTCCTCGCAGTGTATAATAGGGGAGAAGGAGGAGAGATCGGGGCAGAGGGAGTTGGAGAGTCCGCAGCAGTGGCTGGAGAACCTGAGTACCGAGAGCAGCAGAGAGCGAGGAGCGAGAAGGAGCTGAAAAGCCACCCGACCGCAGACAAGTTTGTGTTATTGAAAGAATAAACAAGAGTCAAACCTGATCAAGCGATCATGTCCTTCCTGGGTGGTCCATAGAACCCGCACGACGACGGCAAGTCGTTTACGAGTATTTATATTAAAAAAAGACAAATTAACTTTAGTTAGGAGGGGTGTGAAATCAAAATCGATTTTTGAATGAATCGCCACTCTTAATGTTTTTTAAATACGTCCTGTCAAGCCAATCATATTGTTGATGTAGATCATGGGTGTCCAAAGTGCGGCCCGGGGGCCAATTTGTGGCCCGCAGGTCATTTTTCAACGGCCCCACAGCACATTTTAAAAATACGATTTGAAAAATTTTAAAACGTAAAAAGTGATACAAAGGAGCAAACGGGTGAAATGTAGCGAGAAAATGTTGCAATGTTTACTCTAAGAACACAAAGCTGCCTTGCAGGCTGTTTCTTTCTTTAAAAAATAATAATGAATCAAAATCAATGTCATTATGTATTATTGACCTATTCAAGGCTCACGTTAAATATTCCACTTTGAGAAATTTTTGGGGGAAAATGTAGCATCTGGTCAGGATGCCACCCGAACGCCTCCCTAGGGAGGTGTTTAGGGCACGTCCAACCGGTAGGAGGCCACGGGGAAGACCCAGGACACGTTGGGAAGACTTATGTCTCCCGGCTGGCCTGGGAACGCCTCGGGATCCCCCGGGAAGAGCTAGACGAAGTGGCTGGGGAGAGGGAAGTCTGGGTTTCCCTGCTTAGGCTGTTGCCCCCGCGACCCGACCTCGGATAAGCGGAAGAAGATGGATGGAAATGTAGCATATTTTGTTTGCCATATAAAAAAACTGAGCTGTTTTTTTTTTTTTTTTAAAGAAGGGCCTAAAACAAACAGAAAAAAAACATAAACAACAATAAAACTTATAATTGACGGATAGATCTGAAGTTGTCGAGATTATTGTGTTAAAAGTAAACTGTGAAAAAACTGTATTTATTTTCTGACACTTTCATGAGTAGGACCCTATATATTGTAGCGTTCTGGAAGAGTTAGTGCGGCAAGGGGTTCTGGGTATCTGTTGTGTTTATGTTGTGTTACGGTGCGGATGTTCTGCCAAAATGTGTTTGTCATTCTTGTTGGGTGTGGGTTCACAGTGTGGCACATATTTGTAACAGTGTTAAATTTGTTTATACGGCCACCCTCAGTGTGACCTGTATGGCTGTTGACCAAGTATGCTTTGCATTCACTTGTGGGTGTGAAAAGCCGTAGATATTATGAAACTGGGCCGGCATGCCGAGGAAGTGCCTTTTATTGGCGCTCTGTACCTCCCTAGGGGGGTTTAGTGGGGGGTGTATATTGTAGCGACCTGGAAGAGTTAGTGCTGCAATGGGTTCGGGGTATTTTTTGTGTTGTGTTCACCTTTTTAAGGAGCGCCTTAGTGGCTGATCCGTTGGTGGTCTCGTCTTGTCCCCCCTGTAACGTATGTCTGCTCTTAGCGGGACTGTGCCGAAAATGTAATTTCAGTTCTTATGTGTCTTGTACATGTTGGGAACGGACAAATAAAGGATTGTCAATGTTGTGTTACGGTGCGGATGTTCTGCCAAAATGTGTTTGTGATTCTTGTTTGGTGTGGGTTCACAGTGTGGCGCATATTTGTAACAGTGTTAGTTGTTTATACGGCCACCCTCAGTGTGACCTAAATGGTCTTTGACCAAGTATGCTTTGCATTCACTTGTGGGTGTGAAAAGCCGTAGATATTATGGAACTGGGCCGGCATGCCGAGGAAGTGCCTTTAATTGGCGCTCTGTACCTAGTAGGGGGGTGGCGGGGGGTGTATATTGTAGCGTCCCGGAAGAGTTAGTGCTGCAATGGATTCTGGGTATTTATTGTGTTGTGTTCACCTTTTTAAGGTGCGCCTTAGGTTGCTGATCCATTGGCGGTCTCGTCTTGTCCCCCCTGTAACGTATGTCTGCTCTTAGCGGGACTGTGCCGAAAATGTAATTTCAGTTCTTATGTGTCTTGTACATGTTGGGAACGGACAAATAAAGGATTGTCAATGTTGTGTTACGCTGCGGATGGATGGCAATGTTGCCATCCAAGCAACGTTATCATGGACGCCCCTGCTTATTTCAGCAAGACAATGCCAAGCCACGTGTTACAACAGCGTGGCTCCATAGTAAAAGAGTGCGGGTACTAGACTGGCCTGCCTGTAGTCCAGACCTGTCTCCCATTGAAAATGGGTGGCACAATATGAAGCGGAAAATACCACAAGAGAGACCTGAAGAGCTTCAAAAATTGTTCACCTCAGTTCCCAAACATTTATTTTTCAATTGAAAATAAGTTGAGAAGGATTCGCAAAACATTGTAGTCTGTTTTTATCGCACAACGTGCCAACTTCACTACTGATTGACATATAATCAAAATGTATTTCAATAATAAGTGAATAAGCTCCTTACTTCCAAATAAAGAATAACAATCTTATTTGGCTAGTGTGTTTTAAAAAAAAGGGGTTAAAACAAGTAAATATAAGTTGTTAAAAATGAAAGAGAAAAGCTTGAATAACATAGTGAAGTGCGTTGATTATATAAGAATATACAAACGTTGATATTTAAAGAGCTGTAATTGTTTGTTGACAGCTTTATGTGGACGGGGGAAAAGGTAATGCGTGGAAGATAAACTTTAAGTAGAAAGTCTGCTCTTTTCCCAACGACACCCGAACAATGCTCAACGGCCATCTGGCCCGCTTGTCTCTCTCGCATTCTGCCAAGACGCCACTTGCTCAGCTGTGTGCAACTTCACCCAGAAGCACGCTTAATGCTTGTGCAAACTGCATGGAAATCTCCATACTCACACAGAATATAGACAAAGGGGTTGGGCCACACTCCTCTTAAATCATTATTCAAATGACTATACTGTATGTATGTACAAAACCCATTCCCATATGAGTTGGGAAATTGTGTTAGATGTAAATATAAACGGAATACAATGATTTGCAAATCCTTTTCAACCCATATTCAGTTGAATGCACTACAAAGACAAGATATTTGATGTTCAAACGCATAAACTTAATTTTTTTCTGCAAATAATAATTAACTTTGAATTTCATGGCTGCAACATGTGCCAAAGTAGTTGGGAAAGGGCATGTTCACCACTGTGTTACATCACCTTTTCTTTTAACAACACTCAATAGACGTTTGGGAACTGAGGAAACTAATTGTTGAAGCTTTGAAAGTGGAATTCTTTCCCAGTCTTGTTTTGTGTAGAGTTTCAGTCGTTCAACAGTCCGGGGTCTCCGCTGTTGTATTTTACGCTTCATGATGTGCCGCACATTTTTGATGGGAGACAGGTCTAGACTGCAGGCGGGCCAGGAAAGTACCTGTACTCTTTTACTGCGAAACCACGCTGTTGTAACACGGGGCTTGGCATTGTCTTGCTGAAATAAGCAGGGGCGTCCATAATAACATTCTTTGGATGGCAACATATGTTGCTTCAAAACCTGTATGTAGCTTTCAGCATTAATGGTGCCTTCACAGATGTGTAAGTTACCCATGCCTTGGGCACTAATACACCCTTCTACCATCACAAATGCTGGCTTTTGAACTTTGCGCCCACAGTTTCCAAAAACAATTTGAAATGTGGACCCGTCAGACCAAAAACCCCTTTTCCACTTTGAATCAGTCCATCTTGAATGAGCTCGGGCCCAGCAAAGTGGGCAGCGTTTTTGGGTGTTGTTGATAAATGGCTTTCGCTTTCATAGTAGAGTTCAAACTTGCACTTACAGGTGTAGCGACAAACTTTAGTTGCTGACAGTGGTTTTTCGAAGTGTTCCTGAGCTCATGTGGTGATGTCCTTTACACACTGACGTCACTTTTTGATGCAGGTCCGTAATATCATCACTTACCAGATTCTCTGAACTTTTCGAGGATATTACAGACCGTAGATGGTGAAATCCATAAATTCCTTGCAATAGCTCATTGAGAAATGTTCTTCTTAAACTGTTGGACAATTTGCTCAGGCATTTGCTGACAAAGTGGTGACCCTCGCCCCATCCTTGTTTGTGAATAGAAGCTGCTTTTTTACCCAATCATGGCACCCACCTGTTCCCAATTAGCCTGTTCACCTGTGGGATGTTCCAAATAAGCGTTTGATGAGCACTCCTCAACTTTCTCTGTCTTTTTTGCCCCTTGTGCCAGCTTTTTTGAAACATGCTGCAGCCGTCAAATTCCAAATAAGCTAATATTTGCAAAAAAATTAACAAAATGTTCCAGTTCGAAGGTTAAGTATCTTGTCCTTGCAGTCTATTCAATTGAATATAAGTTGAAAAGGACTTGTAAATTATTGCATTTTGTTTTTATTTTCCATTTCCACAACGTTCCAACTGTACTGGTTTTGGGTTTCGTACTTTTGTACTTTATTACATATAGTCCATATATGCTAGTATGTCTTCCAAAGACCCATTAGGACCCCTAAGGGGCACCACAACGTGACTATTTCCATTTCGGTCAGGGGTTGGCAACCTTTACCACTCAAAGAGCCATTTTGACCCGTTTCACAAAGTAAAGAAAATAATGGGAGCCACAAGACTCTTGAAATTGTATAAAGTGTTATTTCATTATAAATTTCAGACACGCGGCCCGCAATTAAATATGAAGATTTGATGTTAGTGCGGCCAGTGAGTTTTACATGAATGCCCCTTATTAGCATCACCTATAAAATTCTTCCCGATTTGTCCGGGAGACTCGCGAGTTACAGAGAGACTATAACTTCGGACGTCTGCTGAGTAAAACCTGATCATCAAAAATAAGGGCCTCCTGCGTCGGTTGAGGTGGGCGGGGTTTGGTGCGAGCGGGGTGTATAATGTAGCCTGGAAGAGTCAGGGTTGCATGGGATTCTGGGTATTTGTTATGTTGTGTTTATGTTGGCATTATACCTGGGCGGTATAGCTCGGTTGGTAGAGCGGCCGTGCCAGCAACTTGAGGGTTGCAGGTTCGATCCCCGCTTACGCCATCCTAGTCACTGCCGTTGTACCCTTGGGCAAGACACTTTACCCACCTGCTCCCAGTGCCACCCACACCGGTTTAAATGTACCTTAGATATTGGGTTTCACTATAGCTGGGGCAGTATAGCTCGGTTGGTAGAGCGCCCATGCCAGCAACTTGAGGGTTGCAGGTTCGATCCCCGCTTCCGCCATCCTAGTCACTGCCGTTGTGTCCTTGGGCAAGACACTTTACCCACCTGCCCCCAGTGCCACCCACACCGGTTTAAATGTAACTTAGATATTGGGTTTCACTATAGCTGGGGCAGTATAGCTCGGTTGGTAGAGCGGCCGTGCCAGCAACTTGAGGGTTGCAGGTTTGATTCCTGCTTCCGCCATCCTAGTTACTGCCGTTGTGCCCTTGGGCAAGACACTTTACCCACCTGCTCCCTGTGCCACCCACACCGGTTTAAATGTAACTTAGATATTGGGTTTCACTATAGCTGGGGCAGTATAGCTCGGTTGGTAGAGCGCCCGTGCCAGCAACTTGAGGGTTGCAGGTTCGATCCCCGCTTACGCCATCCTAGTCACTGCCGTTGTGTCCTTGGGCAAGACACTTTACCCACACCCACACCAGTTTAAATGTAACTTAGATATTGGGTTTCACTATGTAAAGTGCTTTGAGTCACTAGAGAAAAGCGCTATATAAATATAATTCACTTCACTTCACTTCACCTGCTCCCAGTGCCACCCACACCGGTTTAAATGTAACTTAGATATTGGGTTTCACTATGTAAAGCGCTTTGAGTCACTAGAGAAAAGGCGCTATATAAATGTCATTCACTTCACTTCACTTCACTTGTGTTACAGTGCGGATGTTTTCCCGAAATGTGTTTGTCATTCTTGTTTGATGTGGGTTCACAGTGTGCCGCATATTAGTTAGAGTGTTAAAGTTGTTTATATCACAACCCTCAGTGTAACCTGCATGGCTGTTGAACAAGTATGGCTTGCAATCGTTTGAGGATTGTAATCGAGGTTTCAGACGAAACGTGACCGGCCGGCACGCACCTAGAGTTGTGTAACAGCGTGTATTTGAAAATGTTATGGGTATTGCCATCACGCCCCCGCCCTCAATGTTGATGTCCGAGTGAAAAACGCAGTATGCAAACCTCAGACAATTTAAAGGGGAACATTATCACCAGACCTATGCAAGCGTCAATATATACCTTGATGGTGCAGAAAAAAGACCATATATTTTTTTAACCGATTTCCGAACTCTAAATGGGTGAATTTTGGCGAATTAAATGCCTTTCTGTTTATCGTTCTTTTTGCGATGACGTCAGAACGTGACGTCACCGAGGTAATACAGCCGCCATTTTCATTTCCTCGAATACATTACAAACACCGGGTCTCAGCTCTGTTATTTTCCATTTTTTCGACTATTTTTTGGAACCTTGAAGACATTATGCCTCGTCGGTGTGTTGTCGGAGGGTGTAACAACACTGACAGGGAGGGATTCAAGTTGCACCACTGGCCCAAAGTTGCGAAAGTAGACATTTTACGGGCGATGAGAGACATGGCACAGAGATGTATGGATAACCTGCAGATGCATTTGCAACGATAAAGTCAACTAAATCACAAAGGTGAGTTTTGTTGATGTTGTTGACTTATGTGCTAATCAGACATATTTGGTCGCGGCGTGACTGCCAGCTAATCGATGCTAACATGCTACGCTAATCGATGCTACCATGCTATTTACCGTCGATGACAGACATGGCACAGAGATGTATGGATAACCTGCAGATGCATTTGCAACTATAAAGTCAACGAAATCACAAAGGTGAGTTTTGTTGATGTTGTTGACTTACGTGCTAATCAGACATATTTGGTCGCGGCATGACTGCCAGCTAATCGATGCTAATATGCTACGCTAATCGATGCTACCATGCTATTTACCGTCGATGACAGACATGGCACAGAGATGTATGGATAACCTGCAGATGCATTTGCAACTATAAAGTCAACGAAATCACAAAGGTGAGTTTTGTTGATGTTGTTGACTTACGTGCTAATCAGACATATTTGGTCGCGGCATGACTGCCAGCTAATCGATGCTAATATGCTACGCTAATCGATGCTAACATGCTATTTACCGGCGATGACAGACATGGCACAGAGATGTATGGATAACCTGCAGATGCATTTGCAACTATAAAGTCAACGAAATCACAAAGGTGAGTTTTGTTGATGTTGTTGACTTACGTGCTAATCAGACATATTTGGTCGCGGCGTGACTGCCAGCTAATCGATGCTAACATGCTATTTACTGGCGATGACAGACATGGCACAGAGATGTATGGATAACCTGCAGATGCATTTACAACTATAAAGTCAACGAAACCACAAAGGTGAGTTTTGTTGATGTTGTTGACTTATGTGCTAATCAGACATATTTGGACGCGGCGTGACTGCCAGCTAATCGATGCTAACATGCTACGCTAATCGATGCTACCATGCTATTTACCGGCGATGACAGACATGGCACAGAGATGTATGGATAACTTGCAGATGCATTTGCAACTATAAAGTCAACGAAATCACAAAGGTGAGTTTTGTTGATGTTGTTGACTTTTGTGCTAATCAGACCTATTTGGTCGCGGCGTGACTGCCAGCTAATCGATGCTAACATGCTATTTACTGGCGATGACAGACATGGCACAGAGATGTATGGATAACCTGCAGATGCATTTGCAACTATAAAGTCAACGAAACCACAAAGGTGAGTTTTGTTGATGTTGTTGACTTATGTGCTAATCAGACATATTTGGTCGCGGCGTGACTGCCAGCTAATCGATGCTAACATGCTACGCTAATCGATGCTACCATGCTATTTACCGGCGGTGCTAAAGCTTACATGGCACAGAGATGTATGAATAACCTGCAGATGCATTTGCAACTATAAAGTCAACGAAATCACAAAGGTGAGTTTTGTTGATGTTGTTGACTTACGTGCTAATCAGACATATTTGGTCGCGGCGTGACTGCCAGCTAATCGATGCTAACATGCTACGCTAATCAATGCTAACATGCTATTTACCGGCGATGACAGACATGGCACAGAGATGTATGGATAACCTGCAGATGCATTTGCAACTATAAAGTCAACGAAATCACAAAGGTGAGTTTTGTTGATGTTGACTGCCAGCTAATCGATGCTAACATACTACGCTAATCGATGCTAACATGCTATTTACCGCCGGTGCTAAAGCAGACATGGCACAGAGATGTATGGATAACCTGCAGATGCATTTGCAACTATATTACGTTTCCTTCCACCCACATTTAATACAAAAAACACTTACCAATCGACAGATTTACGTTGCTCCAGTGTCACAAGATGCCAAAGTCCAGATCTTTTGGGCCGCACATTTTACCGGCGTTGCTAACGCAGCTATCCGGCCATGCTATGGCTATGAATAGCGTCAATAGCTATTCGCTCAACAGCTTCAGTTTCTTCTTCAATACTTTCAGACTCCAACCATCCGTTTCTACACATGCGTAATCTGTTGAATCGCTTAAACCGCTGAAATCCGAGTCTGAATCCGAGCTAATGTCGCTATATCTTGCCTTGGTATTCGCCATTGTTTGTTTGTATTGGCAGCACTGTGTGACGTCACAGGAAAAAGGATAGTGGCTTCGAGAGAGCGAAAATAAGGCACTTTAAAGCTTTTTTTAGGGATATTCCGGGACCGGTAAAATTTTGAAAAAAACTTCAAAAAATACAACAAGCCACTGGGAACTGATTTTTATTGTTTTTAACCCTTTTTGAAATTGTGATAATATTGCCCTTTAAGGGAAAAGCACTGAGGTCAGAAATCTCCCGGTAAATTCGGGAAGGTCGGCAAGTTTACAGCTGAGCCACACCAGAGTGATCAAAGAGCTCCGGAGCCGCGGGTTGCCGACCCCTGCCCTAGGTGTATAAGCGAGGCCATCCGTCCTATTATCACATCAAGATAATGGCAGCAATAAAGTGTACCATGAACTGTGCAGTCGCTCCTCCATTGTATACGACTGTCAGGACAAAACGGACACAAAGACGTGTCTTCATTGATCCGGCTCCTTTTTTAAAGCATCAATACGTTTGAGAGCGCCATTTAAGACCGGCGAGGAGGATGAGGAGGAGGAGCGTACATCTTCCCTGCTGTCTCCCTGAGTGCTGCACAGTCGTAACGCCGAGCAGACGCTCTAATGGGGCTGAGAACCATCTCAAAGTTCATAAAAGTTAACAAAGTGGGGGGTAAAGAGGGCGAATACGTGAGAGGAGATACTTTAGACGTCAGTGAGTAACTCAAGCAGACACTAGGAAGTAGTGAAACAGTATACCGGGGGGTAAATACAATGTTTATTTGCAATGAAACAACACGATCAGAGACATAAAACATGATTGGTGTGATTAGTTGGGGCTTTAACGTCAAAATTAATTTTGCTTGAATGGATGAATTGAAGCAGGGATGTCCAAACCTTGGCCTGTAAGTCGAATGGGGCCTGCCTCAGTCTTCATATTATATTTAAATACCCTGGGGGTCTGACAGGTGGCAATTAGTTACTGACTTGTGGACAATGTGAGAAACTTAGGTCAGTGACAATAATACATAGTTTCACCACAGTAGGAGCACATCATTTACTTATACGTCCCAATTCAAACAACCTTTCTTAGTCATGGAGCAGAAACAAACAATCAACCAGCACAAAATGTCAACACACATGGTCACACATACACAACCTACTCACTGAACTTTGTGGATATTATATATATATATATATATATATATATAAAACATTTAATTGCACCTATTTAAATCCATTACAAAGCATGATGGAGAAAACACTCTACCCATACTTATCCATGTTTGATTTTTAGCTGCTTGATATTTCCGATTGATTGCAAAGTTTTACAGATGTCGTCACGGAAGTAAACAAGATAGAAGTTGAACTTTTGCATACCCTTAATAGTCAATTATAATAATTAGTATACATCCATTATTTCATTATAATAAAACACACATACATATACACACACACACACACACACACACATATATATATATATATACACTGAATTGTACTACACTCACGTGTGTGTGTGTGCATATATATCTATATATATATATATATATATATATATATATATATATATATATATATATATATATATATATATATATATATATATATATGTGTATATATATGTATATATATATATATGTGTATATATATGTATATATATATATATGTATATATATATATGTATATGTATATATATATATATATGTATATATATATACTGTATGTATATATATATATATATATATATGTATATATATATACTGTATGTATATATATATGTATATGTATATATATATATGTATATACTGTATGTATATATATATGTATATGTATATATATGTATGTTTATATATACTCTATATGTATATATATATATGTATGTTTATATATACTCTATATGTATATGTGTATATATATATATATATATACATATATATATATATATATATATATATATATATATATATATATATATACACGTAGATCCATCCATCCATCCATTTCCTACCGTTTATTCCCTTTCGGGGTCGCGGGGGGCGCTGGCGCCTATCTCAGCTACAATCGGGCGGAAGGTGGGGTACACCCTGGACAAGTCGCCATCTCATCGCAGGGCCAACACAGATAGACAGACAACATTCACACTCACATTCACACACTAGGGCCAATTTATATACAGTATATATAGATGTGTTTATATATATATATATATATATATATATATATATATATAATATATATATATATATATATATATATATATATATATATTATATATATTACAGGAGGTTTTGTGTCTCTAAGTATATACAGTACACACACCCACACATCATATATATATATATATATACAAAACCTCCTGTAATTCATGTAAGTTCTCTAACAAGAAATCAAGAAATAATATTTTTGTAGTATCCATCCATCCATTTTCTACCGCTTGTAATAGTCTGGAGAAAAAAAACAAAAAAAACAACCCGAATGTGACAACAAAGCATTTCCTAATTCCAGAAGCAGATTTTTAACCCGGAGCCAAAAGCTGTTCCTCCTCCCCTTGTTGTCCTTGACACACTTAACCAAGGCGGTCACGCTGACCCCCACTACCACATCTATCTCCCGGTCCCCCCCCTGTGTCTCTCTGTGGCCCCATTCAAATGCTTTAGGCCCTTCCTCTCTCACAGTGATTAATGCCTGTTTACTTCAAACCTGCTCCCACCGTGGGAGGCGGGAAGGATGGGAGGTGGGCCTTGGGGGGGACTGTAAAGAGGACACTTGCTCACATTGATGTATACTCTAGATGCTGTAATATTTATCTATGGAACACTATTAGTAATGTAGTACAAATACTAAGATAACAGTTAAAGCCTGATAGACCCTTGTTGAGCTGCTAGCACCCCCTCCTCACAATGTATTGATCTCCTGTTGACTTGTCCATATTGGACATTGGGGTCAAGGAGGAAATATTAGCAGTTGTATTGATGAAGCCATGACGCTGTCCATGGTGCTGAATAAACACTTATTCTATTGCTAAGTCGCCTACTGTACATCATCTACAGCAGGGGTCACCAACCTTTTTGAAACCAAGAGCTACTTCTTGGGTACTGATTAATGCGAAGGGCTACCAGTTTGATACACACTTAAATAAGTTGCCAGAAATAGCCAATTCGCTCAATTTACCTTTTAAGTATATTTTACTATTATTCTATATAGATATTTATCTTTGTGGAAACACTGATCATTTTAATGATTTCTCACAATAAATACATATTTTTGATGACATGTTTTAAATAGGTTAAAATCCAATCTACACTTTGTTATATTGTATAACAAATTGGACCAAGCTGTATTTCTAACAGACAAATAATTATTTCTTCTAGATTTTCCAGAACAAAAATTTGAAAAGAAATTCAAAACACTTTGAAATAAGATTTAAATTTCCATCCTTCCATTTTCTACCGCTTATTCCCTTTTGGGGTCGCGGGTGGCGCTGGCGCCTATCTCAGCTACAATCGGGCGGAAGGCGGGGTACAGCCTGGACAAGTCGCCAACTCATCGCAGAGATTTAAATTTGATTTTTACAGATTTTCTACATTTGCCAGATTATTTTTTGGGAATTTTAATCATAAGTTTGAAGAAATAGTTCACAAATATTCTTCGTCGAAAAAACAGAAGCTAAAATGAAGAATTAAGTTAAAATATATTTTTTATTCTTTACAATAAAAAAAATAATTTACTTTAATATTGATTTAAATTGTCAGGAAGAAAGAGGAAGGAATTTAAAAGGTATGTGTTTAAAAACCCTAAAATTATTTTTAAGGTTGTATTTTTCCTGAAAGTTATAAGAAGCAAAGTAAAAAAAAAAAATATATTTAAACAAGTGCAGATCAAGTCTTTGAAAAATATTTTCTTGGATTTTCAAATTCTATTTGAGTTGTGTCTGTCTTAGAAATAAAAATGTCGAGCAAATCAGCTTGCTAGTAAAAAAAATAAAATTAAAAAAATAGAGGCAGCTCACTGGTAAGTGCTGCTGTGAAGGACTCAAGCAGTCGTCTTGCGGGTTCCAGGGACCACCAAGGAAGGTTTGAGCAGGTATAGACTTCTTTTATTTTTCAATAAACAAAAGTCCGACTTGTCCAGGGTGTACCCTGCCTTCCGCCCGATTGTAGCTGAGATAGGCGCCAGCGCCCCCCGCGACCCCGAAAGGGAATAAGCGGTAGAAAATGGATGGATGGATGGATGGAAAAGTCTTTTGCGTGTTGCTTTTCAGCCTTCCCGTTGTCTGCGTCTGCCTCTCGCCTTCTTCGGGGTTGCACGCACTGTTGCTCGTGTTGTCGTGTCTCTCTTGTTCCTTTCTCGTATGGGTTGCTCTAGCTCCCCTCCATCACCAGCCCAATTCTCTCCTCCTTCTCCCTTTTTATACAGCGAGAAGAGATACGTTAATCGTGTACAGGTGCGCGATCCACACACCTGATCTTGTTTGTGGTGTCGCTCCTGTCACGCACCGCCTCGCCGCTCGCTCGCCATCCCCGCCTCCTCGCCGCCATCTTGGTTCCGGCTCCAGCGTGCACTGCCTCTCTGTCGGACCGTCGGCTCTCTTTCTCCACAGCTGCTATTTGAGCTATTTTTAGAACAGGCCAGCAGGCAACTCATCTGGTCCTTAAGGGCGACCGGGTGCCCGTTGGCACCATGTTGGTGACCCCTGATCTACATTAAATAACAAATGTAAGTACTACATTTCATTTGTTGCTTATTATTGACGATCAAAACAAAGCAAAATACAATAAAATAAAAGTAATGAAAGGAAAAACACAATCATTAAAATACATTTAAACAATGTAACTTTGAAAAGGACAAAGCAAATGAATATATAATTAACCCAATAAAACATTAATATAAAAAAAAATAAAAAATTCTATAAAACAAAAACATTAATACAATTAATTTTGACAAAGAACAAATCAAATTAATAACCAAAAATAAACAAAAAATACCACAAAATGGTAAATAGGTTATACTTGTTCAGCGCTGTGGAGAGGCGGGTCCGACATAGAGGCAGGCCACGCTGGAGCCCGGCCCAAGATGGCGGCAAGGAGGCGGGGATGTTGAGCGAGCGGCGAGGTCAGGTGTGTGGATCGCGCACCTGTACACAATTAACGTATCTCCTCTCGTTGTATAAAAGGGGAGAAGGAGTAGAGAACGGGGCCGGTGATGGTGCGGAGCAAGAGAAAAACATACAAAGACGGAGCGCAAGAGGCAGACGGAAGTACGTGCTGCTGAATAGCAGACGGCGGAGCGAGCAGCAGAGGGTGAGGGGAGACGCAGCGGAAGAGCGACCCGACCGCAGACAAGCTTGTATTGGAAAATAAAGCAAGTCTAACCTGCTCAAAGTCATGTCCTTCCTTGGTGGTCCATGGAACCCGCAAGACGGCGGCGTGAGTCGTTCAAAAGCGCTTTTATACCTTTTTTTGAGGAACTCCAAGCGCTTTGACACTGAAGTGTCTTGCTCAAGGACACAACGGACGTGACAAGGTTGGCAGAAGTTGGGAATTGAACCAGGAACCCTCAGGTTGCTGGCACAGCCACTTTCCCAACTGTGCCGCTCCGTCCCCATGGTCAAGGTCTGACATCAACTGAATAAGGGTCGGAATTGGGGGTTAAATCACCAAAAATGATTCCCAGGCGGGGCCATTGTTGCTGCTCACTGCTCCCCTCACCTCCCAGGGGGGTGATCAAGGGTGATGGGTCACATTCAGAGAAATGTGTGACAATCATTGGTACTTTAACTTTTTAACTTTAATTATGATCGAATGTATTTATCATCTACTGAATACAAAACCTGTTTCCATATGAGTTGGGAAATTGTGTTAGATGTAAATATAAACAGAATACAATGATTTGCAAATCCTTTCCAACCCATATTTAGTTGAATGCACTACAAAAACATATTTGATGTTCAAACTGATAAACTTTTTTTGGGGGGCAAATAATCATTTACTTTAGAATTTGATGCCAGCAACACATGACAAAGAAGTTGGGAGAGGTGGCAATAAATACTGATAAAGTTGAGGAATGCTCATCAAACACTTATTTGGAACATCCCACAGGTGTGCAGGCTAATTGGGAACAGGTGGGTGCCATGATTGGGTATAAAAACAGCTTCCATGAAATGCTAAGTAATTCACAAACAAGGATGGGGCCAGGGTCACCAATTTGTAAGCAAATTGTCGAACAGTTTTAGAACATTTCTCAACGAGCTATTGCAAGGAATTTAGGGATTTTACCATCCACGGTCCGTAAAATCATCAAAAGGTTCAGAGAATCTGGAGAAATCACTGCACGTAAGCGATGATATTACGGACCTTTGATCCCTCAGGCGGTACTGCATCAAAAACCGACAGTGTGTGAAGGATATCACCACACGGGCTAAGGAACACTTCATACAACCACTGTCAGTAACTACAGTTGGTCGCTACATCTGTAAGTGCAAGTTAAAACTCTACTATGCAAAGCGAAAGCCATTTATCAACAACACCCAGAAACACAGCCGGCTTCGCTGGGCCCGAGATCATCTATGATGGACTGATGCAAAGTGGAAAAGTGTTCTGTGGTCTGACGAGTCCGCATTACAAATTATATTTGGAAACTATGGACGTGATGTCCTCCGGAACAGAGGAAAATAACCATCTGGATTGTTATAGGCGCAAAGTTCGAAAGCCAGCATCTGTGATGATATGGGGGTGTATTAGTGCCCAAGGCATGGTTAACTTACACATCTGTGAAGGGGCTATACAGGTTTTGGAGCAACGTATGTTGTCATCCCAGCAACATTATCATGGACGCCCCTGCTTATTTCAGCAAGACAAGTGTTACAACAGCGTGGCTTCGTAAAAAAAAAGAGTGCGGGTACTTTCCTGGCCCCCCTGCAGTCTAGACCTGTCTCCCATCGAAAATGTGTGGCGCATTATGAAGCGTAAAATACGACAACAAGACCCCGGACTGTTGAACAACTTCAGCTGTACATCAAGAAGAACGGGAAATAATTCCACTTTCAAAGCTTCGATTAGTTTCCTCAGTTCCCAAACGTTTGAGTGTTGTTAAAAGAAAATGTGATGTAAAACAGTGGTGAACATGCCCTTTCCCAACTACTTTGGCACGTGTTGTCGCCATGAAATTCTAAATTAATTATTATTTGCAAAAAAAAATTGTTTATGAGTTTGAACATCTTGTCTTTGTAGTGCATTCAACTGAATATGGGTTGAAAAGGATTTGCAAATCATTGTATTCCGTTTATATTTACATCTAACACAATTTCCCAACTCATATGGAAACGGGGTTTGTAATTAAATGTGTCACACTTTAAAAATACACGTTCTGTATGGTATCAAAGTTTAAAGTTAAAGTTAAACTACCAATGTTCGTCACACACATACTAGGTATGGTGAAATTTGTCTTCTGCATTTGACCCATCCCCTTGTTCACCCCCAGGGAGGTGAGGGGAGCAGTGAGCAGCAGCGGTGGCCGCGCCCGGGAATCATTTATGGTGATTTAACCCCCAATTCCAACCCTTGATGCTGAGTAACAAGCAGGGAGGTAATGGCTCCCATTTTTATAGTCTTTGGTATGACTCGGCCGGGGTTTGAACTCACGACCTACCCATCTCAGGGCGGACACTCTAACCACTAGACCACTGAGTAGTGAAATCAATTGTTAGCTGGTGGTTGTATTTTTTTGCTTTGAAAAAAGTACTTTTGAGCCAAACATTCCCTTTAATATGTGTGACTTTGTGTGTAAAACTGTGCTGTAAAAACAGTCTGTGTGTGTTTTTGGCTGCGAGGAAGCATCATCAGCTCGGGGGGGCATTATCACCACTTTGGGCGGGATTAGTTGATTATTGTAATTAAAGTATTTTTGCTGTGGATTTGATGTAAATACGCAGGTTATGTAACGATTGCGCAACACGGAAAATGTCGTGTTAGTAAAGCCACACAGGAGAACTTTCTGGAAGAACTGGCAGTGCTGACTCAGCTTTTTTTGGCTCGTTCCGCTTGCTGTTGCTACATGTCTCTCTTCATAAAGTAAACAACTGTAACTGTCAGGGATCAATGAAAGATTACTTGTCTGCTGTTTATTCATTCATCCATTCATTTACCCATTCATCATCCAGCCATCCTTTCAAACATTCATCCATCATTCATCCATATACCCCCTGTCCATTATCCAAACCTTCCAATCGTTCATCGCCCACCATCTATCCAATATTCATCCATTCATTCATCGTCACACATAATCAACTAATCGTGTATCAGCTGTCAGTCCATCACCTGTCCAACAATCCGTTCATTCATTCATCCACCCATCATTCATCCATTCATCCACCATCCATCCATCATTCCTCTAGTCATCCATCAGCACACATCACCAAGTAATCATTTATCCATTCATCCATCCGTTCATCTATCAATCCATCACTCATTCATCATTTCAGCCACCACCCATTGTCCACCTATTTTCATTAATATACCCATCCTATCCATCACCCAATACTTATCTGTTCATCCATCTATCATTCATCCACCCATCATTCATTCATTTCACCATCAAACATCCATCATTCATCTGTCCATCCTCCTTCCATTCATCCATCTATCAATTATCCATTCATTCAGCACCAATTGTCCATCTATCCATTCACCCACCCGTCATCCATAATCCTTCCGTTCATTCATTCATCCATTCATTCATTCATCCATTCGTTTATAAACCTTGTCAGCATCCATTATTCCATTCATTCATTCATTCATCATCCATCCATCATGAATCCATCCATCTGTTCATTTCATCATAAATCACCCATCATTCATCCGTCCATCCTCCATCCATTCATCATCTATCCATCATCCATCCACCCAGCACCAATTGTCCATCTATTCATTCACCCACCTATCTTCCTCCCATTCATTCATTCATTCATTCATCATTTATTCTTACAGCCTTTATTCCATTCATTCATTCCCCATCCATCCATCATTAATCCATCCATCCATTCATTTCACCATCAATCACCCATCATTCATCAATCTATCCATCATCCATCCATCTAGCACCAATTGTCCATCTATTCATTCACCCACCCATATTCCATCCATTTATTCATTCATTTATTCATTCATACACCCTGTCAGCATCCATTATTTCATTCATCCATTCATCATCCACCCATCATTCATCCGTCCATTCATTTCACCATCCCCATCATTCATCCGTCCATCCTCCATCCATTCATCCACCTATCCATCATCCATCCATCTAACACCAATTGTCCATTCATTCATTCACCCACACATCTTCCATCCATCCACCCATTCACTCATACACCCTGTCAGCATCCATTATTCCATTCATCATTCATCATCTATCCATCATTAATCCATCCATCAATCACCCATCGTCCATCCTCCATCCATTCATCCATCATCCATCATCTAGCACCAATTGTCCATCTATTCATTCACCCACCCATCTTCCATCCATTCATTCATTCATACACCGGGTCTGCATCCATTATTCCATTCTTTATTCATCATCTATCCATCATTAATCCATCCATCCATTCATTTCACCATCAATCACCCATCATTCATCCGCCCATCCTCCATCCATTCATTCATCATCTAGCACCAATTGTCCATCTATTCATTCACCCACCCATATTCCATCCATTCATTCATTCATTCATTTATACACCCTGTCAGCATCCATTATTCCATTAATCATTCATCATCTATCCATCATTAATCCATACATCTACCCATCAATCACCCATTGTCCATCCTCCATCCATCTATCCATCATCCATCCATCTAAATCCAATTGTCCATCTATTCATTCACCCACACATCTTCCATCCATCCACCCATTCATTCATACACCCTGTCAGCATCCATTATCCCATTCATCATCCATCCATCATTAATCCATCCATCCATTCATTTCACCATCCTCCATCCATTCATCCATCTATCTATCATCCATCATCTAGCACCAATTGTCCATCTATTCATTCACCCACCCATCTTCCATCCATCCATCCATTCATTCATTCATACACCTGATCTGCATCTTTATTCCATTCATCATCTATCCATCATTAATCCATCCATCCATCCATCCATTCATTTCACCATCAATCACCCATCATTCATCCGCCCATCCTCCATCCATTCATCCATCATCTAGCACCAATTGTCCATCTATTCATTCACCCACCCATCTTCCATCCATCCATTCTTTTGTTCATTCATTCATTCATTCATTCATTCATACACTCTGTACGCAACCATTATTCCATTCATCATCATCCATCATTAATCCATCCATCCATTCATTTCACCATCAATCACCCATCATTCATCCGTCCATCCTCCATACATTGATCCATCTATCGATCATCCAGCACCAATTCTCCATCTATTCATTCACCCGCCCATCTTCCATCCATCCATTCATTCATCCATTATTCTATTTGTACATTTATCATTCATCTATCCATCCATCATTAAGCCTTCATCCATTACCCATCGCCAATCCATCCATCCATCCATGAATTTGATACGTGTCCTGCTGTCGACAATACACCTGTTTTGGTTGTTCTATGGTTATCATCACTTCCACTTATTGTCTTGTGTTTGAAAAGGTGTTGTCAATCAGTGTTATCGCCATGGCGTTGCTCTTTGACACAAGAAGTGACATCATGCCAGAAAAGGACAACCGCATTTTTTGTCAAGTGAAGATTTGTACAAAAAGAAGCATAAAAACGCTAAGAAAACATGTTTCATTAAGATATGTATTTTATTTTCTATCATATTTATCATAATATATATTTATATGGATGATATTACCTAAAAATATTGCTTTTGTAGAAATGTTTCATGATTTTTGTATAAGCCTACAGTAATCCAGTAGTGCGCAGAATTGTCACAATTGCATCACTAGTAGAAATATACAAGAAAGCAGCAGGTGTGTGTGTGGGGGGGGGGGTTCCTTGTATTTCTACCCTTTTTGAGACATCATCAAGGAAAACTAGCTTCCATATGAGGAGGTGTGAACAAGTGATGACATAAATCATGGTCCCAATAATATTGCATCTAATAGAAAGTGTCTCATTTGCACCCCTGCTGGTGACATCTATCAAAATGAGGGTGGTCCCGAAAAGGAGGGATTTTTCAAATAGACTGTGTGTCGGTTTTAAAAGTGATCCCCCCCCCGCTGGTCAACATATGAAATAACAAGTGTGTGTAAAAAATTGAAATGTGCCCCCTTTGGCCAAAATTAATAAAAAATAAACTATATATATATATATATATATATATATATATATATATATGTATATATATATATATATATATATATATATATATATATGTATATATATATATATATATATATATATGTATATATGTATATATATGTATATGTATGTATATATGTATATATATATATATATATATATATATATATATATATATATATGTATATGTATATGTATGTATATATATGTATATGTATATATATGTATGTATATATGTGTGTATATATGTGTGTATATATGTATATATGTGTGTATATATATGTGTGTATATATGTGTGTATATATGTATATATGTGTGTATATATATGTGTGTATATATGTGTGTATATATATGTATATGTGTGCATATATATATGTATATATGTGTGTATATATATGTATATGTGTGTATGTGTGTATATATATGTATATGTGTGTATATATATGTATATATGTGTGTAT
>NC_084627.1:1898369-1925869 GCF_033978795.1 Nerophis ophidion
AAAATTACACACATTTTTTTGTTCATCTGAATAAAATCTTAGATTATTTTTGTGTTCTTATTTCGAGTCTGGAAGGTATCAACTGCCTCTTTCCCATGAGAGCGCAAACTGCTGATTGCAGAAACTGGCCTTCAGTTTTATCATTAAAAGTGTGCAAAATTACACACATTTTGTTGTCAGTCCGGATAAAAACTCATAAATGGTTTGTGTTCTTATTTCGAGTCTGGATGGTACTCACTGCCTCAATCATATCAGAGTGCAAACTGCTCCTTGCAGAAACGGGCTTTCAATTTAGTCATTAAAAGTGTGCAAAAATTACACACATTTTATTGTTAGTCTGGATAAAAACTCAGATTAATTTGTCGTTTTCTTATTTCGAGTCTGAAAGTTACTCACTGCCTCTTTCCCATGAGAGCGCAAACTGCTGATTGCAGAAACTGGCCTTCAGTTTTGTCATTAAGTGTGCAAAAATTACACCATTTTTTGTTAGTCCGGATAAAAACTCCGATTAATTTTTTGTGTTCTTATTTTGAGTCTGGAAGGTATTCACTGCTTATTTCCTATCAGAGTGCAAACTGCTGATTGCAGAAACTGGCCTTTGATTTTATCATTAAAAGTGTGCAAAAATTACAAAATTTTTTTGTTGGTCTGGATAAAAACTCAGATCAATGTTTTGTGTTCTTATTTCGACTCTGGAAGGTATTCACTGCTTATTTCCTATCAGAGTGCAAACTGCTGATTGCAGAAACTGGCCTTCGATTTTATCATTGAAAGTGTGCAAAAATTACACAATTTTTTTGTTAGTCTGGATAAAAATCAGATTAATTTTTTGTGTTCTTATTTTGAGTCTGGAAGGTATCCACTGCCTATTTCCCATCAGAGCGCAAACTGCTGATTGCAGAAACTGGCTGTCAATTTTATCATTGAAAGTGTGCAAAAATGACATTTTGTTGTTAGTCTGGATAAAACCTCATTTTAATTTTTCTTGTTCTTATTTCAAGTCTGGAAGGTATTGACTGCTTCAATCCTATCAGAGCGCAAACTGCTGATTGCAGAAACTGGCCTTCAGTTTTGTCATTAAAAGTGTGCAAAAATTACACACATTTTGTTGTTCGTCTGGATAAAAACTCATTTTAATTTTTCCTGTTCTTATTTCGAGTCTGGAAGGTATTGACTGCCTCTTTCCCATCAGAGCACAAACTGCTGATTGCAGAAACTGGCTGTCAATTTTATCACTGAAAGTGTGCAAAAATGACATTTTGTTGTTAGTCTGGATAAAAAGTCATTTTAATTTTTCTTGTTCTTATTTCGAGTCTGGAAGGTATTGACTGCCTCTCTCCCATCAGAGCACAAACTGCTGATTGCAGAAACTGGCTGTCAATTTTATCACTGAAAGTGTGCAAAAATGACATTTTTTTGTTAGTCTGGATAAAAACTCATTTTAATTTTTCTTGTTCTTATTTCGAGTCTGGAAGGTATTGACTGCCTCAATCCTATCAGAGCGCAAACTGCTGATAGCAGAAACTGGCCTTCAGTTTTGTCATTAAAAGTGTGCAAAAATTACACACATTTTGTTGTTCGTCTGGATAAAAACTCATTTTAATTTTTCCTGTTCTTATTTCGAGTCTGGAAGGTATTGACTGCCTCTTTCCCATCAGAGCACAAACTGCTGATTGCAGAAACTGGCTGTCAATTGTATCACTGAAAGTGTGCAAAAATGACATTTTGTTGTTAGTCTGGATAAAAAGTCATTTTAATTTTTCTTGTTCTTATTTCGAGTCTGGAAGGTATTGACTGCCTCTTTCCCATCAGAGCACAAACTGCTGATTGCAGAAACTGGCTGTCAATTTTATCACTGAAAGTGTGCAAAAATGACATTTTTTTGTTAGTCTGGATAAAAACTCATTTTAATTTTTCTTGTTCTTATTTCGAGTCTGGAAGGTATTGACTGCCTCAATCCAATCAGAGCGCAAACTGCTGATTGCAGAAAGCAGTCTTCAGTTTTGTCATTAAAAGTGTGCAAAAATTACACACATTTTGTTGTTCCTCTGGATAAAAACTCAGATACATTTTTTGTTTTTTTATTTCAAGTCTGGAAGTTACTCACTGCCTCTGTCCTATCAGAGCGCAAGCTGCTGATTGCAGAAACTGGCCTTCACTTTTTTTTTCTTTTTTTTTTTATACATGAAATGTTTCTGCATTTCTTTTTCCTAATGTGGCGCTCAAGAGGTGGTGATCATTTTACACATTTTCGCAAGGTCGGGAATGTTGAGATTGGATCATGAAAAGTGCTCCGATAGTAAATGCAGTGTGAATTACATCTAATAGTCCTTCTAGTGATTTTTCAGTCTGTGTGCAGCAAAGTGGAGGGTATTTCTAATATTTGAAGCCGAAACGACTCCATTAGTGGAAGGCGAGGGGGGTGAGAGTCTCACAGTAAGCACTTAACCCTCGAATACCCACTTGGTCCTGGTGAATATTGGACACTACAATAGGATGCAAGGCAAAGGTGGGTTCTTTGGCTTGTGCGTGACAAAGTTACGTTCAAGTGCATCACGTGATTTACAGTTGTACACTTCAAACATGATCAAAAAGAGGAGGAAGTTCATCCTCAGCAGTTGCTATTTTTTTGTTGACTTCCTGCCTTTACGTGTAAAAGAGTAAGGAGAGGAAATAATAGTGTTTTACAATAAATACCAGACTCATGGAGTCATAAAAGTGTTGACAGAAATGTTAATTAAGTTCAATAAACAGCACAAATAATAGTTGAAATACAAACAAAAATATAAATAAATGCAAATAGCAAAATTATTAATGAAATATATACGATTTTTCGGACTATTAGGCGCAAGTGAAATCCTTTTTTTCCCCCTCAAAACTCGACAGTCCGTCTTCCAATAGTCCATTTGCTACCGCTTGTCCCTTCCGGGGTGCTCTTGTCCACGCTAAATTGAAATTGGCGCCCTCCAATTTTTTTAAATTTTTGTTCTTATTTCAAGTATGGAAGGTAATCACTGCCTTTTTCCGATCATAGTGCAAACAGCTGATTGCAGAAACAGGCCTTGAATTTTGTCATCAAAAGTGTGCCAAAAAATTACACACATTTTATTGTTAGTCTGAATAAAAACTTTTTTTTTTTTTTTTTTGTTCTTATTTCAAGTATGGAACGTAATCACTGCCTTTTTCCTATCAGAGTGCAGACAGCTGATTGCAGAAACAGGCCTTGAATTTTTGTCATCAAAAGTGTGCCAAAAAATTACACACATTTTATTGTTAGTCTGGATAAAAACTCAGATTTTATTTTTTTTTGTTCCTATTTCAAGTATAGAAGGTAATCACTGCCTTTTTCCTATCAGAGTGCAAACAGCTGATTGCAGAAACAGGCCTTGAATTTTGTCATCAAAAGTGTGCCAAAAAATTACACACATTTTATTGTTAGTCTGGATAAAAACTCAGTTTTTTTTTTGTTTTGTTCTTATTTCAAGTACGGAAGGTAATCACTGCCTTTTTCCTATCAGAGTGCAGACAGCTGATTGCAGAAACAGGCCTTGAATTTTGTCATCAAAAGTGTGCCAAAAAATGACACATTTTATTGTTAGTCTGAATAAAAACTCCGATTTTTTATTTATTTTTGGTTCTTATTTCAAGTATGGAAGGTAATCACTGCCTTTTTCCTATTAGAGTGCAAACAGCTGATTGCAGAAACAGGCCTTGAATTTTGTCATCAAAAGTGTGCCAAAAAATTACACACATTTTATTGTTAGTCTGGATAAAAACTCAAATGTTTTATTTATTTTTTGTTCTTATTTCAAGTATGGAAGGTAATCACTGCCTTTTTCCTATTAGAGTGCAAACAGCTGATTGCAGAAACAGGCCTTGAATTTTGTCATCAAAAGTGTGTAAAAAAATTACACACATTTTATTGTTAGTCTGGATAAAAACTCAGATTTTTATTTTTTATTTTTTGTTCTTATTTCAAGTACGGAAGGTAATCACTGCCTTTTTCCTATCAGAGTGCAGACAGGTGATTGCAGAAACAGACCTTGAATTTTGTCATCAAAAGTGTGCCAAAAAATTACACACATTTTATTGTTAGTCTGGATAAAAACGCAGATTTTTTTTTTGTTGTTGTTCTTATTTCAAGTACGGAAGGTAATCACTGCCTTTTTCCTATCAGAGTGCAAACAGCTGATTGCAGAAACAGGCCGTGAATTTTGTCATCAAAAGTGTGCCAAAAAATTACACACATTTTATTGTTAGTCTGGATTAAAAACTCAGATAACTCAGATTTTTTATTTATTTTTTGTTCTTATTTCAAGTACAGAAGGTAATCACTGCCTTTTTCCTATCAGAGTGCAAACAGCTGATTGCAGAAACAGGCCTTGAATTTTGTCATCAAAAGTGTGCCAAAAAATTACACACATTTTATTGTTAGTCTGGATAAAAACTCTGATTTTTTATTTATTTTTTGTTCTTATTTCAAGTATGGAAGGTAATCACTGCCTTTTTCCTATCAGAGTGCAAACAGCTGATTGCAGAAACAGGCTTTGAATTTTGTCATTAAAAGTGTCTAAAAATTACACACATTTTGTTGTCAGTCTGGATAAATCCATCCATCCATTTTCTACCGCTTATTCCCTTCGGGGTCGCGGGGGGCGCTGGAGCCTATCCCAGCTACAATCGGACGGAAGGCAGGGTACACCCTGGACAAGTTGCCACTTCATCGCAGGGCCAAGTCTAGATTAAAACTCAGATTATTTCGAGTCTGGAAGGTATTCACTGCCTATTTCCTATCAGAGTGCAAACTGCTGATTGCAGAAACTGGCCTTCAATTTCGTCGTTGAAAGTGTGCAAAAACTACACATATTTTATTGTTAGTCTGGATAAAAACTCAGAATATGCAAAAATTAGACACATTTTATTGTTAGTCTAGATAGAAATTTAGATACATTTTTTGTGTACTTAAAAGTCTGGAAGGTATTCACTGCCTTTTTCACATCAGAGCGCAAACTGCTGATTGCAAAAAACTGGCCTTCGATTACGTCATTGAAAGTGTGCAAAAACTACACACATTTTATTGTTAGTCTGGATAAAAACTCAGAATATTTTTTGTGTATTTATTTCGAGTTTGGAAGGTATTCACTGCCTCTTTCCTATCAGAGCGCAATCTGCTGATTGCAGAAACTGGCATTCAATTTCATCATTAAAAGTGTGCAAAAATCACACACATTTTATTGTTAGTCTGGGTAAAAACTCAGATTAATTTTTTGTGTACTTATTTCGAGTCTGGAAGGTATTCACTGCCTCTTTTCCATCAGAGCGCAAACTGCTGATTGCAGAAACTTGCCTTCAATCTCGTCATTAAAAGTGTGCAAAAATTACACACATTGTTAGTCTGGATAAAAACTCAGACTATATTTCGTGTTCTTATTTCAAGTATGGAAGGTAATCACTGCCTCTTTGCCATAAGAGCCCAAACTGCTGATTGCAGAAACTGGCCTTGTATTTTATCATTAAAAGTGTGCAAAAATTACACACATTTTATTGTTAGTCTGGATAAAAACTCAGATTATATTTTGTGTTCTTATTTCGAGTATGGAAGGTTTTCACTGCCTCTTTCCCATCAGAGCGCAAACTGCTTATTGCAGAAACTTGCCTTCAATCTTGTCATTAAAAGTGTGCAAAAATTACACACATTTTATTGTTAGTCTGGATAAAAACTCGGATTTTTTTTTTTTTTTTTTTCGAGTATGGAAGGTAATTACTGCCTCTTTCCTATCAGAGTTCAAACTGCTTATTGCAGAAAATGACCTTGCATTTTGTCATTAAAAGTGTGCAAAAATTACACACATTTTATTGTTATTTTGGATAAAAACTGAGATTTCTTTTTTTTGTTCTTATTTTGAGTATGGAAGGTAATCACTGCCTCTTTCCTATCAGAGTGCAAACTGCTTATTGCAGAAACTGGCCTTGCATTTTGTCATAAAAAGTGTGCAAAAATTACACACATTTTATTTTTAGTCTGGATAAAAACTCAGATTTTTTTGCTTTGTTATTATTTCGAGTATGGAAGGTAATCACTGCCTCTTTCCTATCAGAGTGCAAACTGCTTATTGCAGAAACTGGCCTTCAATTTTGCCATTAAAATTGTGCAAAAATTACACACATTTTATTGTTAGTCTGGATAAAAATTCTGACTTTTTTTATGTTGTTCTTATTTCGAGTATGGAAGTTAATCACTGCCTCTTTGCCACTAGAGCCCAAACTGCTGATTGCAGAAACTGGCCTTGTATTTTATCATTAAAAGTGTGCAAAAATTACACACATTTTATTGTTAGTCTGGATAAAAACTCAGATTATATTTTGTGTTCTTATTTCGAGTATGGAAGGTTTTCACTGCTTCTTTCCCATCAGAGCGCAAACTGCTGATTGCAGAAACTTGCCTTCAATCTTGTCATTAAAAGTGTGCAAAAATTACACACATTTTATTGTTAGTCTGGATAAAAACTCGGATTTTTTGTTGTTTTTTTTTTTCGAGTATGGAAGCTAATTACTGCCTCTTTCCTATCAGAGTGCAAACTGCTTATTGCAGAAACTGGCCTTCAATTTTGTCATTAAAAGTGTGCAAAAATTACACACATTTTATTTACTCTGGATGAAAACTCAAATTTCTTTTTTTTGTTCTTATTTTGAGTATGGAAGGTAATCACTGCCTCTTTCCTATCAGAGTGCAAACTGCTTACTGCAGAAACTGGCCTTGCATTTTGTCATAAAAAGTGTGCAAAAATTACACACATTTTATTGTCAGTCTGGATAAAAACTCAGATTTTTTTTGTTTGTTCTTATTTTGATTATGGAAGGTAATCACTGCCTCTTTGCCATTAGAGCCCAAACTGCTGATTGCAGAAACTGGCCTTGAATTTTATCATTAAAAGTGTGCAAAAATTACACACATTTTATTGTCAGTCTGGATAAAAACTCAGATCCGTTTTTTGTGTTCTTATTTCGAGTGTGGAAGTTACTCACTGCCTCTTTCCCATCAGAGTAGAAACTGTTGATTGCAGAAACATATTTAAATTTCCGTGCTAAATAAAGTAATCTAAACATGAAATACAATTGAGCCCACATCTGAAATTAATATAATGAACTATTTGCTTATTTGTGTTTTTCTCTTGAATGTTAACTGCTTAGCACACCCATGTCTGTAAATGACATACCCTAAAAGTGTCTCGACCCTGTGTTTGGTCCACAGTGGGACAAGTTTGGACACTGTATGCTTCAAAGCCATTTGACTTCTTTATCTGTGCAGATAAACGTCTCTGGGAGAACAAAAGCTTTTTGAGAATGTGCAAGACTGAAAGGATTTTTATCTCGACTCCAGACCACGACCTCCCCCTCCCCTTCCCGAGTCCAGGTTGTCCTGCGTTAGAGTGTCACGTTACCTTCGAGACCTCGGCATGCGTCTGGCAGCAGCTCCCCAAGTCATGTCTCCTGACATGTAACAGTTGTTAGCAATATAGGTGGCTCTCACCCGCCATCATTTCTGTTATATTCAGGTGTTTTTCACACCAGCATATTGCTTTAGGGCCCCCCACAAGTCAGCAGTACTCAGTACGTCTTGTCTTCTCCAGACCATAACAGCACACTTTCTCAAGGGATAAAACTATACAGAAATGATTTTTCCTTGTACATTAGAGCTTAGACTTATGGTTGACTTTTTATGAAAATGCTTGCTGAATTATGAGGGCTTTACTCACTCTTATGAGATATTGAACATTTTATTTCTAAAAGCTATCATATTTGTATTTTTTTTGTTATAGGAAAACTGTCAAGTTGAGTTGATGACGAAGCCCAAGATGCAGAGGAGACGGCAGGCATCGTGCAGGTAAACATGATTGAATTTAACACTAAAACAAGAACAAACAAAAGCGTACGAACAAAAGGCGCAGAACAAACTTGGCTATGAACAAAAACTAGCACAAAGGCTAACTGTGAGATGAGCAGAGTGAACAGAAGTAGACACAACTTCAACAATAAGTATTAATGACATTGACAGGTAGTGGTGACAATAATCCAGCCCTGACTGGAGGGGAAGGCAGCTTTAAATAGTAGCGGGCTGATTGACACCAGGTGTGGCCAGGTGCCAATCTGCCACAGCTGGGGAGACACAGCACTCAGGGAGACAAACAGGAAACGGACAAAATAAGACAGGAAACAAAGACAAGTAAAACATGGCCAAACTGTCAGGGACAAGCCGGACAAAAACGTTTATACGGTGGTGGTCAAAAGTTTACATCTGGCTCCTCTCCATGTGGAGGAGCAGCGGCTTTACTTTGAGCTCCTCACCCTATCTCTAAGTGAGAGACCCGCCACCCGGCGGAGGAAACTCATTTCGGCCGCTTGTACCCGTGATCTTGTCCTTTCGGTCATAACCCAAAGCTCATGACCATAGGTGAGGATGGGAACGTAGATCCATCCATCTATCTTCTTCCGCTTATCCGATGTCGGGTCGCGGGGGTAGCAGCCCAAGCAGGGAAGTCCAGACTTCCCTCTCCCCAGCCACTTCGTCCAGCTCCTCCCAGAGGATCCCGAGGCATTCCCAGGCCAGCCGGGAGACATAGTCTTCCCAATATGTCCTGGGTCTTCCCCGTGGCCTCCTACCGGTTGGAAGTGCCCTAAACACCTCCCTAGGGAGGCGTTCGGGTGGCACCCTGACCAGATGCCCGAACCACCTCATCTGGCTCCTCTCGATGTGAAGGAGCAGCGGCTTTACTTTGAGTTCCTCCCGGATGGCAGAGCTTCTCACCCTATCTCTAAGGGAGAGCCCCGCCACACAGCGGAGGAAACTCATTTCGGCCGCTTGTACCCGTGATCTTATCCTTTCGGTCATGACCCAAAGCTCATGACCATAGGTGAGGATGGGAACGTAGATCGATCGGTAAAGTGAGAGCTTTGCCTTCCGGCTCAGCTCCTTCTTCACCACAACAGATCGATACAGCGTCCGCATTACTGAAGACGCCGCACCGATCCACATTTCGATCTCATGATCCACTCTTCCCCCACTCGTGAACAAGACTCCGAGGTACTTGAACTCCTCCACTTGGGCAAGATCTCCTCCCCAACTTGGAGATGGCACTCCACCCTTTTCCAGGCCTCGACCGGTAAATTGAATCAGAATCAGAAAATATTTTATCGTCATTGTTCGAGAACGGGTTCACAAACTAGGAATTTTTCTTGGTGCAATCGTGCAACATAAAACACAACACAGAATAGGATTCTCCTCCTTGCGGAGGGGGTCCGGTCCGGTCCGATCCGGTGGCCATGTACTGCTTGCCTGTGTATCGGCTGGGGACATCTCTGCGCTGCTGATCCGCCTCCGCTTGGGATGGTTTCCTGCTGGCTCCGCTGTGAACGGGACTCTCGCTGCTGTGTTGGATCCGCTTTGGACTGGACTCTCGCGACTGTGTTGGATCCATTACGGATTGAACTTTCACAGTATCATGTTAGACCCGCTCGACATCCATTGCTTTCCTCCTCTCCAAGGTTCTCATAGTCATCATTGTCACCGACGTCCCACTGGGTGTGAGTTTTCCTTGCCCTTATGTGGGCCTACCGAGGATGTCGTAGTGGTTTGTGCAGCCCTTTGAGACACTAGTGATTTAGGGCTATATAAGTAAACATTGATTGATTGATTGATTGATTGATTGATTGATTGATTAAAAAAGAGTTGTAACCGAGCTATTAGATCTTGTTATTGTTCTCTAGTCTGATGGCTGAGGGGAAAAAACTGTTCAGGTGGCGGGAGGTGTGGGTCTGGATGGATTGTAGTCTCCTGCTTGAGTGGACAGGGGAGAATAGTTTGTGTCCAGGGTGAGAAGAGTCAGCTGTGATCCGACCCACTCACATCCTGGTCCTGGAGGAGACCAGGTCCTGGAGGGATAGGAGCCTGCAGCCAATCACCTTCTCAGCAACACGTATGAATGCGCCGCAGTCGATGCTTGTCTCGGACTGTGGCACCGGGGAACCACACGGTGATGGAGGAGGTGAGGATGATGGCCGTGTAGAACTGCACCAGCATCTCAGTCGGCACCTTGGGTCTCCTCAACTGTCGCAGGAAGTACATCCTCTGCCGGGCCTTCTTGATGAGGGAGCTGATGGTCGGCTCCCACTTGAGGTCCTGGGTGATAGTGGTGCCCAGGAAACGGAAGGAGTCCACGATGGAGACAAGGGTGGGAAAATCCATCTGGGTGAGGGGGGGGGATGGTTGGGTTATGACTTTCCTGAAGTACATGGTCATCTCCACTGTCTTCTGGGCGTTCAGCTCCAGGTTGTTGTGGCTGCACCAGGACGATGAGCTTGATGGAAAAAAAAAAAATTATTGCTCCTTTTTCACCAAGGATCAAAGACGCCACACCGATCCGCCTGTAGATCTCACGATCTACTCTTCCCTCACTCGTGAACAAGATTCCGAGGTCATCGACGGTGACGGAGATAGATATCTACATATATCCATATTTAAGAGTTATTTCTCTATCTTCATAGTCATATTTGAAAACAGCTAGTGTTTTTCCATTTGTTCTCTTTTTGGTTGTCCGCTAGTAAACTGTGTGTGTTAACTTTGAAGCTTCAGGAATGTAAGGAGTAACCATACTCCCTTCTTATCTCTTCCTGTCCGAGGCTTAGCAGAACAACAGATATGTGGATTTGTTCCGGTAGGTGTGGGTGAGGGAGATAGTAAAGGGTTTTCAGATCAACTAGGCGACGCAAATTGAATGTGTTGTTTTTTAGGTTGGTCTCTCCAAAGCTTTGGAATAAATTACAAAATACCTATTCTGTTCTGGGTTATCATTTAAAATCATCTTATCATTGAATGAAGAGTATTGTAGTCTGGTAAGTAAAGTGATTCTTCTGCGTGCGGTTTTTGATGCTAGACCTTAATACGCACTACTTTGTGGACGCAGTCAGCTCCACATTTCCCTTGAGTGCTTTTGCTGGGTTTCAGCATGTGACAGTCTTAAGCCGTCGTCATGCGACGCAAATTGAATGTGTTGTTTTTTTAGGTTGGTCTCTCCAAAGCTTTGGAATAAATTACAAAATACCTATTCTGTTCTGGGTTATCATTTAAAATCAGCTTATCATTGAATGAAGAGTATTGTAGTCCGGTAAGTAAAGTGATTCTTCTTCGTGCGGTTTTTGATGCTAGACCTTAATACGCACTACTTTGTGGACGCAGTCAGCTCCACATTTCCCTTGAGTGCTTTTGCTGGGTTTCAGCATGTGACAGTCTTAAGCCGTCGTCATGCGGGTTCCCCGGACCATCAAGGAAGGACATTGCGGAGCAGGTTTGACTCTTGTTTATTCTTTCAATAACACAAGCTTGTCTGCGGTCGGGACGCTTTTCAGCTCCTTCTCTCCTGCTCGCTCCTCGCTCGGCCGCGTCTTCGTCGTCTGCGGCTCGCTCTCTGTCGCTCTCGATCGTCGTGTACTGCTGCTGGTTCTCCTACTCCTTTTTCCTCCCCCTCCTCCGCTGCAGCCCTTTTATACAGGCAGAGGAGATGAATCAATTGTGTGCCGGTGTGCGAGCCACGCACCTGATCTCGCTCGTAGCGTCGCTCTCAGCCGCATTCTCTGCCTCCTTGCCGCCATCTTGGGCTGGGTTCCAGCATGCCCTTCCCCGCTGCTCGTTCGCCGCCTCCGCCTCTCTACACAGCAGTTTTGTTTTGTTTTTATTTCCTTCATAGTCTGTCTGGGCACTTCTCGTTGCTCTCATGTTTTTGTTTATCAATAAATGCCCCTTTTTACCTCATGCTCCTACCTGTCACACCGCGGTGAGGGAAGTCTTATCTTGTTCTCTGTCTTGTGGGTTGCATATTTTATTTTGAAAAACAACTCCTCTTGTTCCAGATCACGGGTCCTTCCTTTTGTGTCACCGGTCTGACGTCATCCCTGACCCTTGACTGTTTCCACCTGTTTCCCATCGCCATCATGTCCTATTTAAGCTCACGCCTCCTCTTGTACTGTGTCTTTCTAGCGTCCATGCCCATGTCCATGTCGATATCCTTGTCTTGCTTATTTCCTGGTTTTCTTCTTTGGATCGAGAAATCAATTGCTGTAATTTTGAGTTTACTTTTTCCTCCTTCGTGCGCCCTTTGTTATCCTAGCCTTCGTTCAACCTAATTGGTGAGTTTTGTTTTTTTTTTCTAAATTCCTTTTCTTCCTCATAGATTGAGTGATTTTTTTGTGTATCCATATTTAGTGTATATATATATAGCCTTTTTGTTTTATCCTCCTGTTGGAGCGTTTTATGTTATTTTTATGGTAGATACAACTTTATTGTAAGTTCGTTCTTTTGTTAGCTGGAGTGATTTTTGGTTTACCTTTTTCTGGGATTATTTCCGCGGAATTTTTGTTTATTATCCATCCATTTTCTACCGCTTATTCCCTTTTGGGGTTGCGGGGGGCGCTGGCGCCTATCTCAGCTACAATCGGGCGGAAGGCGGGGTACACCCTGGACAAGTCGCCACCTCATCGCAGGGCCAACACAGATAGACAGACAACATTCACACACTAGGGCCAATTTAGTGTTGCCAATCAACCTATCCCCAGGTGCATGTCTTTGGAAGTGGGAGGAAGCCGGAGTACCCGGAGGGAACCCACGCATTCACGGGGAGAACATGCAAACTCCACACAGAAAGATCCCAAGCCTGGATTTGAACCCAGGACTGCAGGACCTTCGTATTGTGAGGCAGACGCACAAACCCCTCTGCCGCCGTGAAGCCCTTTTTGTTTATTATTTAATACAAAATACTTTTTGCTCTTGAGGTTAAAAATAATTTCAAAATAAAAGCCTTTTTTTTGGAACTTCCTCTCTGCATCTTGGTCCACTCCTTATTCCAAGTCCTGACACTACCTTGTTGTCAGTGTCCTTACCATTTTTGCCCCTTTCCATTCTTTGTGGATCAATAAAGTTTGTCTAAGTTGAAGCCTAATTTATTGCCAGGATGGCTGAAATGTTTCCAGAAACCCCCCCTGGAAAAAAGTTGCTGGCACTTACCTTTGTTCCTGTGGGCGACAATGACAAAAGTTGTCGAAGGAAGCAGGCAACAAATAAATGTCAGTCAAGCAGAGCAGCGTGCACATCGTTTAACCTCTAATTGGATGGACTGGAGCTGCAGCCGCCGAGCCCTTTGCTTCTTTCCACTCCAGTCAGCAAAGAACCTCCGCACCACCAAAATGAGGTTATGTGAGCCATCGCCTTGGATGGCAGAGGAGAGGAAAAATACAGCAGGATGGGAGGATTCCCGCTCTGTCATGTGACAAGGCTGACGGCAGGGTTAAGTGGACGTAAGCAGCAGGAGATAGTGTTTCCCCCCGCGCATTGCTTCAGGATTGTTTAAGGATGACGCTCGGCTCGCTTCCCTGCTTCTGGGTGCTCGATTTCCATATCCAGCACATCCAGCTCATATGAGACAATATGGAAAGGAGTGATAGGTGAAAGCCATGCAGAGCATAAATACAGAGTTAACAGAAGCATGCAAGAATACGGATTCTTTCATACATTCACACTTGGACGGAGGAGTTTCGGAGCCTGGTGAGGGACTTTGCTGTCTGGTGCCACAGGAACCTCTTGCAGTTCAATCCGTCAAAGACCAAGAAGCTGGTTGACTTTGGGAGGTCGAGTCCATTGTCACAACCTATTGTGATCGAGGGAGTCGAGGTACAGACCGTGGATTCATTCAAGTACCTCGGGGTTTGGGTGGACAATAAGCTGAACTGAACTGTTGACACGGACCACTTGTACAGGAAAGGACAGAGCAGGCTGTACTTCCTCAGGGGGCTGCGCTCCTTCAACATCTGTAGAAAACTCTTGTCTGTGGGTTGCCAGTGTTCTGTTCTACATCGTACTGTGCTAGGGGGGCAGTACATCTAAGAAGGACAGCTCCAGACTGGAGAAACTGATCAGACGGGCCGGTTCTACGATCGGAATGAAACTGGACTCACTGGTGACGGTGGCAGAGAAGAGGACTGTGGACAAACTAGTGAGTATCCTGGTTGATGCCAGTCACCCTCTGCATAGCGTTATCAGTAGCCAGAGGAGCCTGTTCAGTGCTAGACTGCTTCATCCCAAGTGCAGGACTAATAGACTCAAAAACTCCTTTGTCCCACACACCATTAGACTGTAAACTCCTCTCTGGGGAGGAGGACGGGCGGTACTAGGATGACAGGAATCAATAAAGTACTATCTATCTATCTACTTGTGCTTCAGTACTCTGGTCTAGGGTTGTGCAATATAGTACCGCGATACAAATGAATCATTTTCGGTACTATACTGTTAGAATAATTATGTATATATTATCATCATAACTTTATGCTTAAGGGCCGTTACTATAAAGTATTGTCGATTTGTGCTGAAGTGGTATTTCTGTATTTGTGCAGAGCTATCAATCCAAAAGATTGCTAGCCTCTTTTATCAGTGTTTTGTTCAGACTCGGCCTGCTGACTGCCAAGGCCGAACATTGGATTCCGGGACCAGACAAGCAGATAAGGGGCGATAGCTCGTCGGGACCCAGGATGGACCGCCCGCCTGTGTATCGGTTGGGGACATCTCTACGATGCTGATCCGACTCTGCTTGGGATGGTTTCCTGTGGACGGGACTATCACTGCTGTCTTGGTTGGATCCGCTTTGAATTGAAATCTCGCGGCTAGAGGGGGGGGGGTTGCCCACATTTGAGGTCCTCTCCAAGGTTCTCATAGTCATCATTGTCACTGGCGTCCCACTGGGTGTGACTTTTCCTTGCCCTTATGTGGGTTCTTCTGAGGATGTCGTAGTCGTAGTGGTTTGTACAGTCCTTTGAGACATTTGTGATTTAAGGCTATATAAATAAACATTGATTGATTGATTGAGAACTCGGCCTGCTGACTGCCAAGGCCGAACATTGGGTTCCGGGACCAGACGAAGCAGAGACTGGGCGATAGCACCAGTACTCGGCCTGCTGACTGCCAAGGCCGAACATTGGATTCCGGGACCAGACAAAGCAGAGACTGGGCGATAGCACCAGTACTCGGCCTGCTGACTGCCAAGGCCGAACATTGGATTCCGGGACCAGACAAAGCAGAGACTGGGCGATAGCACCAGTACTCGGCCTGCTGACTGCCAAGGCCGAACATTGGATTCCGGGACCAGACAAAGCAGAAACTGGGCGATAGCACCAGTACTCGGCCTGCTGACTGCCAAGGCCGAACATTGGATTCCGGGACCAGACAAAGCAGAGACTGGGCGATAGCACCACTACTCGGCCTGCTGACTGCCAAGGCCGAACATTGGATTCCGGGACCAGACAAAGCAGAGACTGGGCGATAGCACTAGTACTCGGCCTGTTGACTGCCAAGGCCGAACATTGGGTACCGGGACCAAACAAAGCAGAGACAGTGCGATAGCACCAGTACTCGGCCTGCTGACTGCCAAGGCCGAACATTGGGATAGACAAAGCAGAGTGTGGAAGTCTCTGTTCCGGGGTCTCATTGTGAGCACGGGAAAGCACCACACCCTTGCGCAGCCGTTACAATCCACACAGAGACTGGGCGATAGCACCAGTACTCGGCCTGCTGACTGCCAAGGCCGAACATTGGATTCCGGGACCAGACAAAGCAGAGACTGGGCGATAGCACCAGTACTCGGCCTGCTGACTGCCAAGGCCGAACATTGGATTCCGGGACCAGACAAAGCAGAGACTGGGCGAAAGCACCAGTACTCGGCCTGCTGACTGCCAAGGCCGGACATTGGGTACCGGGATTAGACAAAGCAGAGTGTGGAAGTCTCTGTTCCCGGTTCTCATTGTGAGCACGAGAAAGCACCACACCCTTGCGCAGCCGTTACAATCCACACAGAGACTGGGCGATATCACCAGTACTCGGCCTGTTGACTGCCAAGGCCGAACATTGGGTACTGGGACCAAACACAGCAGAGACTGGGCGATAGCACCAGTACTCGGCCTGCCGACTGCCAAGGCCGAACATTGGGTTCCGGGACCAGACAATGCCGGGACTGGGCGATAGCACCAGTACTCGGCCTGCTGACTGCCAAGGCCGAACAGTGGGTTCCGGGACCAGACAATGCCGAGACTGGGCAATAGCACAAAGTGTCAACATACTTGCATTTTTATATAATCATATATTGTGTCTAACTGGAGTTCGTCGAGTGTTCCCCCTTTCCTCAGCGACAGTGATGTAATAGGGACTTTCCTAATAAATAGAGGAGGCGGGCGGGCTTGATTTTTAGAACGTAGTTCGGATCTGGAACTAGAGCACAGCCCATAACACGTGTCTCCTTCAGCTAAATTGAACTCTGTCTCTGCATGTTTCCTGGCTTCTTGTCTGATTATTACATGTCATCAGTGTTTAGACCTGACAAACCTCTAAAAAGTACGAACAGAGGAGCATGTTCGGCAGCGCACAATCACAGAGTCATCATCGGCGGTCACTCGAAGCGAGTATGACGATTCTCCTGGTAGGGGGGCAGCTCTTTATAGAGGATGCCTGTACGTGACTTAGTTTAACGTGGGGAGACTGGTGCACAGACAGTCACCACACCATCCTTGACAGATCCGGGTCAGGGTCCAGTGGCATGGAGTCCAAGAATAACTGGGGAACCTTTTCTGCTGCAGCCTTCATCCGCCATCCCAGCCGTTGTGACGATCCATAGGGTTAGCAGTCATCCTCCACCTGTTCCACCGTTGAAGTCTTGGGTCGTTATTTCCCCATAACTGGGCCCACATGGATGTGGGGGTGCCTTTTTCTGCCATCGCAGCCGTTGTGGTGGTTCTTACATCTACTGTCTTCCGCCTGCTCCGCCGTTGAGGTCTTCACCATATCCCTGGCTAGGGGGCAATCAGGTACGAGGCCTTTGCCAAGGGCCACCTGGGGTAACAGTAGTAAAGGGGTTAACCTCCTAGTGCCCCAAGACCCCATAAAGGAGCCTCCACTCCCGGACGGACTTTAACGTCATGCCCAGGACATATCAATCACAGAGTACTTACAAGCAGACACGGTGTGTGTCATGATCTGTGGTCTGGATTATGTTTTTTTTTAGGGCTGGGCAACGATTAAAAATTTTAATCGAAGTTAATCGCACTATTTCTCCGATTAATCGTGATTAACTGCATTGTATACGCAAAGCCCAATAATGAAATCAAAAGTAGTGTGTAGTGCACCTTTATTGGAATATTCTCTCACATGAACAAAAGCGCCAAAACATTTGTTGTGCAAACACAATGTAAATCAGTCCTTGTTAAACAGTAGCAGTTAAATAGCATATTTTATGAAAATCAACTCAAAAAATGTAAATACAAACATTTAAGCTTATTGCCACTGCCAGGGTATTTAAGTTATCCTGTTTGTTATGGAAAATAAATATAATCCACATACAAATCTCTGAGCCACAATCATAACATCTGAACAGGCAATTTCTGAGGTAACAGCAGAAACATTTTTTTTTATCAGGGATCTTATGTTTGAAAAACCTATATTATAGGTAGTGGGCTGTTTTAGGGAATTTTTGATCAAATTATCCGTAGTAGCAATATTAATAATATTGTGTTTATTCTGCGTAGTGCACTTAAAATAATTATGACCATATCTAGGAATTGATATGATGGGAATTTTCCGATTGTTTGCTTGGTGCTTTGATAAACTGAACGCATCATATACATGGTACTATATTGTGATGTTATGAGCCAGGGAAAAAAAGAACTACCCTACCCAGCATGCAACAGGAGTGACGAGCATGCGCGGTAGCCCGGTATAGGTTGTGTGTCGCCATGACGACATCTTGTAGGGACGGTGTGGCGCAGTGGAAGAGTGGCCGTGCGCAACCCGAGGGTCACTGGTTCAAATCCCACCTAGAACCACCCTCGTCACGTTCGTTGTGTCCTGAGCAAGACACTTCACCCTTGCTCCTGATGGGTGCTGGTTGGCGCCTTGCATGGCAGCTCCCTCCATCAGTGTGTGAATGTGTGTGTGAATGGGTAAATGTGGAAGTAGTGTCAAAGCGCTTTGAGTACCTTGAAGGTAGAAAAGCGCTATACAAGTACAACCCATTTATCATTTATTTATTTGTATGTTGTGATATACACGCTCTGAAAGCAAACGTTAAGAACTCAGCCAACACTCCTCGTCTGCATTATTCATAAATAGACAGCCAACACAAATACTCCGCTGCTTCACAGGCCGCTGGATGTATTCCCATGCTAGCTAGCCGGTCTAGCAAGCACGCGTCATTCAGTCCAAAACGGCCCGATCTATCCACATCCAGAATTGTCTGGCGGTCGTAAGTGATCCCGGAGTGACCACGCTGTAAGCCAGCCATGAAATTTGCAGAATTGTCCGGTATTTTTGCCAAATGTTCCATCTTTACCAAGAGCCCCTCGACCCCGAAGCCCATCCGGGCGACGCCATATTTTTCAGAAAAGGCGTTAACAAAATAAAAGTATGTAAACAACATACGCAAATGTGCGATAAAATAATTGTCGGCGTTAATAGATTGATGAGTTAACTCGTAATTAACGCATTAATTTGCCCACCCCTAGTTTTATTTATTTTCAATCTAAGATTCCTTCGGTTCCTGTTTTTTGTGCACCCTTGTTTATTTTGGTTACTTATTATTTCCACCTGCTTCTGATTAGTGTTCACCCGCTCACCTGCTGCCTGAACACTAATCAGAGGCATTATTTAAACCTGCCTAGCCCTCCAGTGAGTGCTGGAGTATTGTTTGATGTTTGCTGTGGACTGCCTTTTTTTTTGGAAGCTGAGAGATATTCCCTGGATACCGACTCCTGTCTCTGTTTACTCGACTCCAAAAGGGAATAAGCGGTAGGAAATGGATGGGTGGATGGATTTTTTGAACATTAAAACCATGTTTTCCTTTTCCAAGCCTGTCATCTCTGCATCTTGGAGTTCGTCACCAACACCTCGTGACGGTGTGCAGACAGAAAAGGGAGAACGGACGCATTTGTGCTTAAAAACTAACGATAAAGATGAAGCTATAACGCTGAAATGCCTTCAGGAAGAGGTGCTTTAAGTCAGTGTTTATCAACCTTTTTTGAGCCAAAGCACATTTTTTTTGCGTAGAAAAAATCCACAGGCACACCACCAGCGGAAATCATTAAAAAACTCAACTCAGTAGACCAGGGGTGTCAAACTCTGGCCCGTCGTTTAATTTAAAGGGGAACATTATCACAATTTCAAAAGGGTTAAAAACAATAAAAATCAGTTCCCACTGGCTTGTTGTATTTTTTGAATTTTTTTTCAAAATTTTACCGGTCTCGGAATATCCCTAAATAAAGCTTTAAAGTGCCTTATTTTCGGCTGTCTGCGAAGACACTGGCCATTTCCCTGTGACGTCACACAGTGCTGCCAATGTAAACAAACAATGGGAATACCACAGCAAGATATAGTGACATTAGCTCGGATTCAAACTCGGATTTCAGCGATTTAAGCGATTCAACAGATTACGCATGTATTGAAACAGAAGGTTGGCGTATGAAAATATTGAAGAAGAAACTGAAGCTATTGAGCGAATAGCTATTGACGCTATTCATAGCCATAGCATTTGCCGAAGAGCTGCGTTAGCATCGCCGGTAAAATGTGCGGACCAAACGATCAGGACTTTCGCATCTTTTGACACTGGAGCAACTTAAATCCGTCGATTGGTAAGTGTTATTTTTTCCCATTAAATGTGGGTGGAAGGAAACGTAATATAGTTGCAAATGCATCTGCAGGTTATCCATACATCTCTGTGCCATGTCTGCTTTAGCACCGCCAGTAAATAGCATGTTAGCATCGATTAGCGTAGCATGTTAGCATCGATTAGCTGGCAGTCAACATCAACAAAACTCACCTTTGTGATTTTTTTGACTATCGTTGCAAATGCATCTGCAGGTTATCCATACATCTCTGTGCCATGTCTGCTTTAGCATCGCTGGTCAAATGTGGAGACACTCTGGCACATTCAATGGGGGTCTGGCGGCAGACACTTTGGCATCTTCGGGCCAGTGGTGCAACTTGAATCCCTCCCTGTTAGTGTTGTTACACCCTCCGACAACACACCGACGAGGCATGATGTCTCCAAGGTTCCAAAAAATAGTCAAAAAAACGGAAAATAACAGAGCTGAGACCCGGTGTTTGTAATGTGTTGAAAATGAAAATGGCGGGTGTGTTACCTCGGCGACGTCACGTTCTGACGTCATCGCTTACAGTGCGATAAACAGAAAGGCGTTTAATAGGCCAAAATTCACCCATTTAGGGTTGGGAAATCGGTTAAAAAAATAGATGGTCTTTTTTCTGCACCATCAAGGTATATATTGACGCTTACATAGGTCTGGTGATAATGTTCCCCTTTAATTTGGCCCTTAAGGCAATACCAATTTAGCATTAGAGCTGGCCCGCTGGTGTTATACAGCGTCGGTGCCGCTGTAACACCACATTCACCGCTAATACTCATACTTGCCAACCCTCCTAATTTTCCCGGTAGACTCCCGAAGTTCAGTGCCCCTCCCGAAAATCTCCCGGGGCAACCATTCTCCCGAATTTCTACCGATTTCCACCTGGACAACTATATTAGGGGCGTGCATTTAAGGCACTGCCTTTAGCGTTCGCTACTACCTGTCATCACGTCCGCTTTTCCTCCAAACTAACAGCGTGTCACATAATATTTGTGGCTTTTACACACACACACACACACACACACACACACACACACACAAGTGAATGCACCGCATACTTGGTCAACAGCCATACAGGGCACACTGAGGGTGGCCGTATAAACAACTTTAGCACTGTTACAAATATGCGCCACACTGTGAACCCACACCAAACAAGAATGACACACACATTTCGGGTGAACATCAGCACCGTAACACAACAGAACAGATACCCAGAACCCCTTGCAGCACTAACTCTTCCGGGAAACTTCCAGCAAACTGAGCAATAATTAACGTTTTATTCATGCATTTTCTCTTGCTACTTCAAGGCTTGAATGTTTGGTTCATTCATTATTTTATTTTCAAATGTATTATTAGCCTGTGAAAAAATTTGATATTTACCTCAGAAGATGGCAAATAGAGAAAAAAAAGGCATAAAATGTTTATTTAAATTTTATTTGATATGCCATTGATATTTTTTTAATCATAATTATTACTATATGAAACTGGATTTTGCATGTCACTAAAGTTATATAAGCATTGCTTGTTCAATATTTAATGCAAAACTTGTTTGGGTCCCTATTAAGAGGTTAATTTGTTCAACCTTGGCCAGCGGCTTTGTTCCGTTTAAAATTTCGTCCCATTCTGTATTTGAGTTTGACACCCCTGCAGTAGACAGTAAAAAGTTGTTTTCGCAATTGTCGGGTATGACTTTAAACCATAACCAAGCATGCATCACTATAGCTCTTGTCTCAAAGTAGGTGTACTGTCACCGCCTGTCACATCACCCTCTGACTTATTTGGAGTTTTTTTTTTTACTGTTTTCCTGTGTGTAGTGTTTTAGTTCCAGTCTTGCGCTCCTATTTTGGAGGCTTTTTCAATCTTTTTCGGTATGTTCCTGTAGCACTTTCATGTCTTTCTTTGAGTAATATTTCCCGCATTTACTTTGTTTTAGCAATCAAGAATATTTAAGTTGTTCTTATCCTTCTTTGTGGAGACATTGTTGGTTGTCATGTCATGTTCAGATGTACTTTATGGTCGCCATCTTTGCTCCACAGTAAGTCTTTGCTGTCGTCCAGCATTCTGTTTTTGTTTACTTTGTAGCCAGTTCAGTTTTAGTTTTGTTCTGTCCCCTAAGCTTCAATGCCTTTTCTTTATTTTTAGTTTAAGTATTAGATAGCTTTTTACCTTCACACTGCCTTACTCAAGTTTCCGACAGCTACAAAGCAATCAGCTACCGGCTGCCACCTACTGATATGGAAGAGATGAAATCCCTAAATTCCTTGCAATAGCTCGTTGAAAAATGTTGTTCTTAAACTGTTCGTCAATTTGCTCAGGCATTTGTTCACAAAGTGGTGACCCTCGCCCCATCCTTGTTTGTGAACGACTGAGAATTTTGTAGATGCTGCTTTAATCACAATCATGGCACCCGCATGTTCCCAATGAGCCTGTTCACCTGAGGGATGTTCCAAATAAGTGTTTGATGAGCATTCCTCAACTTTTTCAGTTTATTTGACACGTGTGCCAGCTTTTTTGAAACATGTTGCAAGCCTCAAATTCCAAATGAGCTACTATTCGCAAAAAATAACAAAGTTTACCAGATCGAACGTCAAGTATCTTGTCTTTGCAGTCTATTCAAGTGAATATACCGTATTTCCTTGAATTTCCGCCGGGGCGCTAATTAGTTTAAAACCCCTTCTCACTCCGGTGTTTACCAAAGGCATGCAGTAAATTTAGACCTTCGTTTATAAATTTGAGTGTTATGTAAGGATACCATCATGAAAAGCACATTTAATAAAAAACAATTGTTATTATGGTCTTACCTTCACTTATAAATGAAGTCCATGCGCAGCTCCTTCTGATCGAAAGCATCGATAACTTGTTTATAGAAGTCTTCCTTATCTTTCTTCAATTTTAAAAGTCTCTCTGTCTCGATGGAGATCTTCCTTTATTACCTCCTGCTTCAATTGAAAGTCCATTTTAGAAAACGGTTTTATTTTAGATATGTAATCCTCCATGTTAAAAGTGCAAGCGAGAGGAAAAAATAAACGATCGCTGCTCACTCTTGCTGCTTGTTGTCACTTCTTCTGCAGCTGAGTAGTCGCAAGAAGGATCACTAGCGCCCTCTACCACCAGGAGGCGGGAGTCATTTAATGACTTATATTTGACACACGCAGCTACGGTATATCAATAAAATATAGCTGCTTACTGTTCTTTTTAGCATATTCATTAGCTTGGACCTTAAATCCTACTGAATAGCTCTTAATCTTCTTCCCTTTATGTGATTTCAAATGATTGAAATCACCCTCCTCCATTTTGAAAATGATGACAGGTGAAGTGTCACTCGTGACGTGACGAGTTTGACCCGGCGGAAATTCTAAACATGCGCTAATAAAAATAATATTTTGCGAAACGAGTTTGCCCCAGCGTTAATCCGGAGCCGGCGGTAATGCTAAGCATGCGCTAATTATTTTGCGAAACGAGTTTGACCAACCAGTCTACATGTGCTTTGTGGACTTGGAGAAGGCTTTCGACCGTGTCCCTCGGGAAGTCCTGTGGGGAGTGCTCAGAGAGTATGGGGTATCGGACTGTCTTATTGTGGCGGTCCGCTCCCTGTATGACCAGTGTCAGAGCTTGGTCCGCATTGCCGGCAGTAAGTCGAACACATTTCCAGTGAGGGTTGGACTCCGCCAAGGCTGTCCTTTGTCACCGATTCTGTTCATAACTTTTATGGACAGAATTTCTAGGCGCAGTCAAGGCGTTGATGGGTTCCGGTTTGGTGACCGCAGGATTAGGTCTCTGCTTTTTGCAGATGATGTGGTCCTGATGGCTTCATCTGCCCGGGATCTTCAGCTCTCGCTGGATCGGTTCGCAGCCGAGTGTGAAGCGACCGGAATGAGAATCAGCACCTCCAAGTCCGAGTCCATGGTTCTCGCCCGGAAAAGGGTGGAATGCCATCTCCGGGTTGGGGAGGAGACCCTGCCCCAAGTGGAGGAGTTCAAATACCTAGGAGTCTTGTTCACGAGTGAGGGAAGAGTGGATCGTTAGATCGACAGGCGGATCGGTGCGGCGTCTTCAGTAATGCGGACGTTGTACCGATCCGTTGTGGTGAAGGAGGAGCTGAGCCGGAAGCCAAAGCTCTCAATTTACCGGTCGATCTACGTTCCCATCCTCACCTATGGTCATGACCTTTGGGTCCGAAAGGATAAGATCACGGGTGCAAGTGGCCGAAATGAGTTTCCTCCGCCGTGTGGCGGGGCTCTCCCTTAGAGATAGGGTGAGAAGCTCTGCCATCCGGGAGGAACTCAAAGTAAAGCCGCTGCTCTTTCACATCGAGAGGAGCCAGATGAGGTGGTTCGGGCATCTGGTCAGGATGCCACCCGAACGCCTCCCTAGGGAGGTGTTTAGGGCACGTCCAACCGGTAGGAGGCCACGGGGAAGACCCAGGACACGTTGGGAAGACTATGTCTCCCGGCTGGCCTGGGAACGCCTCGGGATCCCCCGGGAAGAGCTAGACGAAGTGGCTGGGGAGAGGGAAGTCTGGGTTTCCCTGCTTAGGCTGTTGCCCCCGCGACCCGACCTCGGATAAGCGGAAGATGATGGAGTTTGACCCGGCAGTAATTCTAGGGAGGCGCATACTGTATACCTGGCGGCAATTTAAGTAAATACGGTAGGTTGAAAAGGATTCGCAAATCATTGTGTTCTGCTTTTATTTACCATTTACACAATGTGCTAACTTCCCTGGTTTTGGGGTATATATGTATATATAATATGTATATATGTGTATGTATGTATATGTATGTATATATATATATATATATATATATATATAAGTATAGGGCAGCAGGCTGGAAGAGAGGTTAGTGCGTCTGCCTCACATTACGAAGGTCCTGGGTTCGATCCTGCGCTCGGGATCTTTATGTGTGGAGTTTGCATGTTCTCCCCATGACTGCGTGGGTGACTCCGGCTTGCTCCCACCTCCAAAGACATGCACCTGGGGATATGTTGATAGGCAACACTAAATGGTCCCTAGTGTGTGAATGTGAGTGTAATTGTTGTCTGTCTATCTGTGTTGGCCATGCGATGAGAAGGCGACTTGTCCAGGATGTACCCCGCCTTCCGCCCGATTGTAGCTGAGATAGGCTCCAGCGCCCTCGCGACCCCGAAAGGAATAAGCGGTAGGAAATGGATGGATGGACGGTTCATTCCAGAAAGCCAGACAGGGACAGTCATTTCCTGCATGTCCGTGCATCATGAAAGCCATGAGCGGAAGTTGACAGCTGCCCGTGGACGTGCCTGCAAATGGTGATGGAGGGCCCGGAGAATGAGAATTCATATTTTAAAAGTCATCGCTTTTCATTCTGGAAAGATAGTGTCAGGCTCGCATTACGCATTAATCACCGGACGGCGGGCTATATTGCTTAGACATCCGTCATGCATATAAAATCAGACTTTGATCAAAATAGCTGGAGCGAGGAAAAAACCGCATAAAAATGTGTTTGTGGTTGCCAATATTACACTCAGGGGACACTTTATTAGGTACACATGCACTGGCAAATGAAGAGAGCTGGATGAAAATAAATAGGGCCCTGCTTAAAGAAAATGCCTATGTTCGGAAGAGACTAGGTTGAACCAACAACACACACACACATTCTAACAAGTAAAACCAAGTGGGTTTATTTCAAAAGTTAAAATAAAGTAGTTAATCAAATATTGATTCCCTTTCTTGGTCATGTGACCTAAAAGTGAACACACCTTTTTTTAAATACATTTTCTGCGTCATAGTGTTATTTGTATCGGGTTCACTTGTCAGTAAGGCTGTGAATATTTGGGCACCACACGATTCGATTAAATTCATGGGGGTAACGATTCGATTCATACCAGTGGATGCCACTTATGTGGTTAACTACATTTTTCTACAAAAAAAAAAAGAAACACTTTTGATCAATTTCTATAATACTTAAAAGAAAACGGTTTTGTTGAATACATTTATTAATAAAGTCAAATACACATAAGGCTGTGGAGAGGCGCAGCCGGCGAACGAGTAGCGGAGCAGGGCACGCTGCAGCCCGGCCCAAGATGGCGGCAAGGAGGCGGAGAATGCGGCCGAGCGGAGCGGCGGGGCGTGCCGGGAGCGACGCTGCAGTCAAGTGCAGGTGCGTGGATCGCGCACCGGTACACAACTAACATTTCTCCTCACGCTGTATGAAAGGGGAGAAGGAGGAGGAGGAAAGTTTGCAGCAGTGCAGGAGTACCGGAGACAAGGGCGGCTGAAAAGCAACCGAGGTGCGAGCAGCAGAGAAGGAGCTGAAAAGCGACCAGACCTGAAGACAAGCTGTATTAAAAAATAAAGTGAGTCAAACCTGCTCGAAAGCAATGTCCTTCCTTGATGGTCCGTGGAACCTGTATGACGACAAGAGTCGTTCACAAAGGCATTAAGAGAAGTATCCAACACTTCTAATTTTTAAAGTCACCGGAGACGACAGAGAGCAAGACGACGATGACAAGGGCGGCTGAAAAGCAACCGAGGAGCAAGCAGCAGAGAAGGAGATGAAAAGCAACCAGACCTGAAAGCAAGCTGTATTGAAAAATAAAGCAAGTCAAACCTGCTCGAAAGCAATGTCCTTCCTTGATGGTCCGTGGAACCCGCATGACGACGGCAAGAGTCGTTCACAAAGGCATCAAGAGAAGCATCCAACACTTCTAATTACTAAAGTCAATGTTGAGAGAAATAATGAACATTTACATCAACAATATGATTTGTCCGGAGAATCGTTACAAATAGAAATAATGCTTGATGTGAACATATTTTTTTATGACACCCCTACTTGTCAGTATCAATATAATACAACTTTACAGCTGTTATGTTGAGTTTTACAATCACATTATGCAGATGTCTGAAGAAAATGTATATATGTGCCCTGAAAATGTTAACTTTATTTTTTATTTCATTTCATTTGTTAGTCCAACACAAACCTATTTACTTGATTCACCATAATAAAGTACAAAACCCAAAACCAGTGAAATTGTCACGTTGGGTAAATGGAAAGTAAAAACAGAATACAATGATTTTCAAATCCTTTTCGACTTATATTCAGTTAAATAGACTGCAAAGACAGGATACTTAACGTTAAAACTGGAAAACTTTATTTTTTGCAAATATTAGCTAATTTGGAATTTGATGCCTGCAACATGCTTAAAAAAAGCTGGCAAAAGTGGCAAAAAAGACTGAGAAAGTTAAGGAATGCTCATCAACACTTATTTGGAAAATCCCACATGTGAACAGGCTAATTGGGAACAGGTGGGTGCCATGATTGGGTATAAAAGCAGTGTCCATGAAATGTTCAGTCATTTACAAACAAGGATGGGGTGAGGGTTACCACTTTGTGAACAAATGTGTGAGCAAATTGTTTAAGAACATTTCTCAACCAGCTATTGCAAGGAATTTAGGGATTATTACCATCTACGGTCTGTAATATCATCAAAAGGTTCAGAAAATGACTCCTCATGCGGTACAGCACCAAAAAGTGACATCAGTGTGTAAAGGATATCACCACATATATTCAGTTAAATAGACTGCAAAGACAAGATACTTAACGTTAAAACTGGAAAACTTTTTTTTTTGTGCAAATATTAGCTAATTTGGAGTTTGATGCCTGCAACATGCTTAAAAAAAGCTGGTAAAAGTGGCAAAAAAGACTGAGAAAGTTAAGGAATGCTCATCAACACTTATTTGGAAAATCCCACATGTGAACAGGCTGATTGGGAACAGGTGGGTGCCATGATTGGGTATAAAAGCAGCG